>NC_063444.1:31438316-31589222 GCF_020379485.1 Brassica napus
CGCAGTGTGTAAACTTGCGGGATTTTCTGAAGACATTCGAATATTGGAAAAGAGACAAATTTTGGGATCTCGTATCAGGGTGTTTGATACTATGCCTAGAGATGTTAGAGACCAGTGCGCTGGGTTTAGGGCAAGACCTAGGTTTACTTTCGGTTTAAGGATTTTGCGGTGACTGGCCGGCTATCGTTTTTCCTGTTGCGATTTCTTCCTGATTCGTATCGATTTAAAGTCCGCGATAGGTTCTCGGCTTATACGACTTGTTTGATACGAATCGAGCATCTCTCCGGAGACCGGAAGTGTTGGACCAAAATTTCGGATTTCTTTTATAGCGCTATTATCCTTGTGTCGGATGTAAGAGAGTCATCTTCGTGAGATGGCTATGTCTGTTTAGGACGTTGAGAGTTTGTTGTGATCAGCAACAAACTTAATGGTAAAAAATACCGTTTCGAGTCTTCGTGAAGAATATTTGAGAAAATGTTAGTGCGTATGACTGTTTGGTCTTCCATGAAGGTGTTTTTGTCGAGGAAGGAAATTTTGTCGAAGAACTAATCTTCAGGCGTCTGCGACGTCTCGCGATGCTGAAGATTTGTTATTCTTTCGTATGCCACGTTTCGTGCTTGAAATGTTCGCGGGCTTGAAGATATTTCGCGATGTTGCAAGGGTTTAGTCTTAGTCATGCGTTTGAAAAACATTCGAGTTTGACTACGAATGTTCGCAGCCAAAATTGTTGTTCATGTTTGGATGCTAATAGTTTTATTTGCGATCGAGGAATTATGACTGAGGTGTCGTGTAAATTTGTCCATGGGAACAAGCGTTTTCCTTCATAGTGCTTTGTGAAGTGTTGGCCTTCCGAGATTTCTTTCGTGTCTATTTGAGGATGTTCCGTATAGCTATAGAAGCTCAGTTACGAGTTTTCCTTACATGCCGCATTTTACGAGTAATACACAACGGGCTTAAAGTCATTCGTAGTATATGGAACTTGGTCGATTTTTGACAAGTGGAACATTTCCGTTAACTGTTTGGTTGTTAGGACTGAGTTTCGTTATGACGAATTTACCGTATGATTCCCGTTTTTGGGTGGTACGATAATTGTTTGTGGGCTCGAAGATATTGCGTGGTTTTGCAAAGGTTTTGTCTTAACCCTGCTTTGCTGGAACACTTCGATTTGTTTGCGGACAGTCGCAGCCAAAACTTATGTTCTTGTTTGGATGTCAAGTAGTTTGATTCATGCTAGAGCAGTTCGGAAATAGAGTGAATTGTGAGAATGTAAAACTTAGTCGATTTTCGACATGTTTACATTGTCCGTCGAGATTGATATGCCAAGTACGTCCATGGTCGTAGGAAACGTTTTTCCATTTTTAGGTTTCATTTATACGATGAAAGTTTCGTATAATCTTTCCTTTGTTCGTATGGAAGTTGTTTCTTTTTTTATCCGAGGGAGACAAAGCCTAAGAAGCTCGATGCAAAGCCCGTGCGGAGTCAGTCGCGGGGTGGTTTCATCCCTTCGAAGGGATGATCATCAATCCGGGTCGATTAAAGACCGCGACTAATTGATGATGACTTGGAATATGTTGGTTTTACGAAAATTTCTAGGAGCGAGTCGGTTTTAAGACGACGTTCGTGTCTCTAGTTTCTTCTTTCTTTAGGAAGTGAGATGAGTGTGCTTGAATGCGTGGCGATCGTTTCTCGGTTGTACGAGAGATTGGATCGGTTTGCGAGTTTTGCCTGGACAGTTAGAGAACCATAGATCGAGATAGAAAAATTGCCTACGACTTAGCTTGCTAGACTATCCACCTAAATTCTAAGTTCCCTAGGGTTTTCGGCAGTTTTCGGCAGTTTCCAAGGCGTTTTCATTCCTTTCCTACGAGAAATTAGAAGTCTAATAAAATTTTCAAATCAGACATACCTTAGTCTCATCGATGATTTGGGGCTGCCTCTTCTTCGTTATTCTCGTGTCTTCTGACTTATTTCCGTACGAATCGATTTTGACGAAATACCAACGAGAGTCTCGGAGTGAAAAAGGGATTTCAACATCCGAGTTTATGTTCTTGTTTCTTTGTACTGGCTGGTTTTACTTAACTTACTAGGTGTGCTTTGTATATCGTTGAAAAATCCATCTGATGTTTATGATTAGATGTTTTCGACTCAACGTGGCAGAAGTTTATAAAACCGGATTGCATTTAGAGAGTTCAATTTTCTCGTATAGTTTAGGCAACTTTGGCGTTTAAGTCGACCGTTGCCGTTTTAGACGATCGATTCGATCTTATACGAAAAAACAAGTCGTTGCGGTTTTTATCATAAAATCAAGACGAAACAAAAGTCTGCGCGATGGAGACTCGAGAGAGAAGCTCGAGGAGTGGTCAAGCTCGCCATTGGGTGAGCTGTGTGAGCTCTCTCAGCTCGCCACACGGCGAGCTGATGCGGACAGTCTCGATTCGTCGAGCTGACTTGTTTTCTTTGTAAAATCTCAACGGAAAGTCTGATCGAGACGAAACGAAAAGCTGTACGATCGAGACTGGAGAGAGAAGCTCGAGGGGTGATCCAGGTCGCCGTAGGGCAAGCTTAATGAGCCCTCTCAGCTCGCCACACGGCGAGTTGATGCGGACAGTCTCGATTCGTCGAGCTGACTTGTTTTCGTCGTAAAATTTCAACGGAAAGTCCGATTAAGACGAAACGAAAAGCTGTACGATCGAGACTGGAGAGAGAAGCTCTAGGGGTGATCCAGGTCGCCGTAGGGCGAGCTGAATGAGCCCTCTCAGCTTGCCACACGGCGAGCTGATGCGGACAGTCTCGAATCGTCGAGCTGACTTGTTTTCGTCGTAAAATTTCAACGGAAAGTCCGATTAAGATGAAACGAAAAGCTGTACGATCGAGACTGGAGAGAGAAGATCGAGGGGTGATCCAGGTCGTCGTAGGGTGAGCTGAATGAGCCCTCTCAGCTCGCCACACGGCGAGTTGATGCGGACAGTCTTGATTCGTCGAGCTGACTTGTTTTCGTCGTAAAATTTCAACGGAAAGTCCGATTAAGACGAAACGAAAAGCTGTACGATCGAGACTGGAGAGAGAAGCTCTAGGGGTGATCCAGGTCGCCGTAGGGCGAGCTGAAGGAGCCCTCTCAGCTCGCCACACGGCGAGCTGATGCGGACAGTCTCGATTCGTCGAGCTGACTTGTTTTCGTCGTAAAATTTCAACGGAAAGTCCGATTAAGACGAAACGAAAAGCTGTACGATCGAGACTGGAGAGAGAAGCTCTAGGGGTGATCCAGGTCGCCGTAGGGCGAGCTGAAGGATCCCTCTCAGCTCGCCACACGGCGACCTGATGCGGACAGTCTCGATTCGTCGAGCAGACTTGTTTTCGTCGTAAAATCTCAACGGAAAGTCCAATTGAGACGAATCGAAAAGCTGTACGATCGAGGCTGGAGAGAGAAGATCGAGGGGTGATCCAGGTCGCCGTAGGGCGAGCTGAATGAGCCCTCTCAGCTCGCCACACGGCGAGCTGATGCGGACAGTCTCGATTCGTCGAGCAGACTTGTTTTCGTCGTAAAATCTCAACGGAAAGTCCAATTGAGACAAATCAAAAAGCTGTACGATCGAGGCTGGAGAGAGAAGATCAAGGGGTGATCCAGGTCGCCGTAGGGCGAGCTGAATGAGCCCTCTCAGCTCGCCACACGGCGAGCTGATGCGGACAGTCTCGATTCGTCGAGCTGACTTGTTTTCATCGTAAAATCTCAACGGAAAGTCCGATTGAGACGAAACGAAAAGCTGTACGATCGAGACTGGAGAGAGAAGATCCAGGGGTGATCCAGGTCGCCGTAGGGCGAGCTGAATGAGCCCTCTCAGCTCGCCACACGGCGAGCTGATGCGGACAGTCTCGATTCGTCGAGCTGACTTGTTTTCGTCGTAAAATCTCAACGGAAAGTCCGATTGAGACGAAACGAAAAGCTGTACCATCGTGACTGGAGAGAGAAGCTCGATGGGTGATTCAGGTCGCCATAGGGCGAGCTGAATGAGCCCTCTCAGCTCGCCACACGGCGAGCTGATGCGGACAGTCTTGACTCGTCGAGCCGACTTATTTTCGTCGTAAAATCTCGACGGAAAATCCAATTGAGACCAGACGAAAAGCTGTATGACCGTTGTTTGGAGTAAGATCAGGCTTGGGATCCTGAGAGTCTTGTCCGACTCGCCGTTGGACGAGCTGGACGTTGCGTTTCTAATTTGCTGCGCTCCTTTTTTTTCTGCGAGTGACCTAGGGTTTTTCTGCGTGTAACCTAGGGTTTTTTTCGCAGTTTCTAGGAGAGCACGTTTTATTTTTCCGAAAATTTTTTGGAAAACATCTTTTGGTCAAGCCCTCACACGTTGAGATTTCTCCGATTTGGTTACGGGGTTTGATAGGTTTTATCGTTGCCCTTTTGTTTAGACGGAGAAATCGCGTTTCGTGCTCTTTCCGTGGTGAAGAGTCTCGATTAGGTTTTCGATTTAGTTAAGTACTATAGCGTTTGCATGAGCGTTGGCTATAGGAGTAGTCGCTGCTGGAGTTGTTTTACCAACGTTTTTGCGAGCGGCGACTTTGTCTTTCATATATATCCAGACATCGTTTTGATCAAGCGTTTTGCGGCTATGAGTAAGAGTAATCCGACCCCCCCCCTCCTTCTAGCGCCAAACTGTGGGAACCGAAA
The DNA here is from genome assembly GCF_020379485.1 of Brassica napus. Taxonomy (NCBI): domain Eukaryota; kingdom Viridiplantae; phylum Streptophyta; class Magnoliopsida; order Brassicales; family Brassicaceae; genus Brassica; species Brassica napus. The sequence goes on from NC_063444.1 coordinate 31,442,992, forward strand.
TTCACACTGTCGATTTCCGTAAAATAAGGAAACTTAGGAAAACCCTAATTTTTCAGAGGACCCGGATCTCTGCGAGAGCCAACGACAAGTAACCAAATAAATGCGGAAAATATGAGAAAACATGATAAAACGAATTTACAAAGAAAGTAGGTCTTATTTCGAATTCGCGTAAGAGCGTTGCGATCATTGCAAGAGAATACAAAGGCTTTGGCCGCAGGGGCCGTCAGCGAGTTATCTAGTTCTAGCAACATAAAACCCTAATCCTAGTTGAGTCGCAGCTCGATAACAAAAGACGAAAAAGATATCTAAAAGGCTTTGATTGATTTCGGACTGAACCTTATGAAAGGCTGCCTACGTACCCCTTTCGAGGATCAAGCCGAGCGTAGTTCAATTGGTAGAGCTGGACAAGAGATCGAACTGCCTAGGCGAGTTCGTCTAGTGATTGAGTGCCAGTCATAGAAACCGAACTTGTCGAGAAATAAGCCTAAGTTTCTAAGTGCAGAGAGTTCTGAGTCTAAAAGAGTTCTCTCCCATGCTTCTCGCCTAGGACTTCTTATATACTAGCTCCAAGGTCGGTTTACGCCTTTACTCTTCTGCCCTTAAGCCGTCATAGCATAAAATGGAGATATTCCATTTTTCCCGATCTTCACAATTATCTTCAAAACTTCCATATTTATCCGCGGAAACTTGACATTTATCCTTCCTTGTGGACCAAGCGTAAACCGTGCTGTGGTTTACGGGCTTTTGGTTAAGAAATCGTAGGATGGGCCTCGAGTCGTGTTTTTTAGGTCCCTTTGGGCCGTCTTCCGACTCGACACGTTTACTACGATTTCTTCTGACAATGAACGAATTTTCCGCTGTTTCTAATCCGCAAAGTTTGATCGATGAGTTAGAATAGCGGAAAACATGGACTGAGCCTACTACGGTCTTCGGGAGATAGAATTTGAAAGTTTGGCGAGAATGCATCGATTGGTGTCGTATCGATGTTCGAAAGAGCTCGATCGCTGCGTAGCGACCGAGCGGGACGATCGCTCGGTCGCTACGTAGCGACCGAGCGGGACGATCGCTCGGTCGCTACGTAGAGACCGAGCGGGACGATCGCTCGGTCTCTACGTAGCGACCGAGCTTCGGCTCGAGCTAGGTCGCTACATAGCGACCAAGCGGGACGAGCGCTCGGTCGCTACGTAGCGACCGAGCTTTGGCTTGAGCTCGGTCGCTACGTAGCGACCGAGCGGGACGATCACTAGGTCGCTACGCGATACGTAGCGACCGAGTACGCTACGTAGCGACCGAGCACGCTACGTAGCGACCGAGCACGCTACGTAGCGACCGAGCACGCTACGTGGCGACCGAGCACGCTACGTGGCGACCGAGCACGCTACGTGGCGACCGAGCACGCTACGTAGCGACCGAGCACGCTACGTAGCGACCGAGCACGCTACGTAGCGACCGAGCACGCTACGTAGCGACCGAGCACGCTACGTAGCGACCGAGCACGCTACGTAGCGACCGAGCACGCTACGTAGCGACCGAGCACGCTACGTAGCGACCGAGCACGCTACGTAGCGACCGAGCACGCTACGTAGCGACCGAGCACGCAACGTAGCGACCGAGCACGCTACTACGTAGCGACCGAGCACGCTACGTAGCGACCGAGCACGCTACGTAGCGACCGAGCACGCTACGTAGCGACCGAGCACGCTACGTAGCGACCGAGCACGCTACGTAGCGACCGAGCACGCTACGTAGCGACCGAGCACGCTTCGTAGCGACAGAGCACGCTACGTAGCGACCGAGCACGCTACGTAGCGACCGAGCACGCTACGTAGCGACCGTGCACGCTACGTAGTGTCCGAGCTTTGGCTTGAGCTCGGTCGCTACATAGCGACCGAGCGGGACGATCGCTCGGTCGCTATGCGCTACGTAGCGACCGAGCACGCTACGTAGTGACCGAGCACGCTACGTAGCGACCGAGCACGCTACGTAGCGACCGAGCACGCTACGTAGCGACCGAGCACGCTACGTAGCGACCGAGCACGCTAAGTAGCGACCGAGCACGCTACGTAGCGACCGAGCACGCTACGTAGCGACCGAGCACGCTACGTAGCGACCGAGCACGCTACGTAGCGACTGAGCACGCTGCGTAGCGACCGAGCACGCTACGTAGCGACCGAGCACGCTTCGTAGCGACAGAGCACGCTACGTAGCGACCGAGCACGCTACGTAGCGACCGTGCACGCTACGTAGCGACCGAGCTTTGGTGAGAGATCGGTCGCTACGTAGCGACCAGCTTTTGCGCTGGTTGCTACGCGGCAACCTTGTTCTCGTCTTTCTCCGATTTTTCGTGAATGTGTTTTCTCCGCAAGATTCTTCGTAAAAATAGATCATTTTCTAAGATTTATTTTTCGTAAAAACGTTCATGCCGATTTTTACGGACTTTCAGACATTGATTCCATCGTGACCGATTTTGACCCCAACAGTTTTGATTGTGGGAATGTGATATGTGCCAGATATGACAAGGTGAACTCTCCTCCTTCATTCTAAAATTCAGTGTAGGATGCATCATACTTATCTAAGCTATGAACTCTTTTGACCGTTGGGTGTTTCTTTATCTAAGCTAATTTACTTTGAACACCTTCTTCAGACCTTGTTTCTAGGAAAGCAACGCCAGCAAGTGTGGTCCTCCTCTATGACATCTCAGATGATGTATGAGAACAGAGGCTTAAGTCGGAGATGGCAGAGAAAGCTAGCGGTGGTGGTGTAGGCCTAATGGAAGAAAGTATGCTGCTCTCTCTAGTGCTTTGGGTACTTTACCATGGGAAAAGCCTCAATCTTCTGAATTTGAACAATTGGCTAGGTACATGGTTTACTTTCTCCTTGTTTGCTATTGAATTTTCAGAGTATTGACTCATGAATGTTGGTGTGTTGGGTTTAAATTAATCTTACAGGGAAAGTGAATACGCGGCATGGACACTTACCAATGGCTATGCACTTAACCACGTCACTATCTCTGTCCATCAGCTTAAATCTCATCCAAACAAGAAGAAGAAGAAGAGAAGAAAGAGACAGGAAGAAGAAGCGACGGAACTGCGATGGGAGGGAGACCGCAGCTTAGAGCTTTAAGTTTTGGTTTATTAGGCTTTGTTCAATTTTTTTTTGGTTTATTAGGCTTGGTTCAATTTTTTTTTTGGTTTATTTAGGTTTGGTTAATTAGGTTTTGGTTTAATTGTTTGGTTAATGTATAAACTGATTTTATTTGTAAACAAAATTTAATTAATAAAAAAAAAATTTAATTATTGTTTTTAATCATTTAAATATTTTTTAGTTTTTATAATATGATTAATTGTTTTTATTACAAAAATTCGAAATAAATATTACATTTTAAAAAATAAAATCAATTCATTATTATAAATATTAATAATTGCATAGAAATTAATGCTATTGTTGTTTATTTAGCTATAGCATACGACAGATCCGTTATGAAAAGTGTCAGACCTATTATAACGGGCGCTGTCAGAGCGTTTTAGGGAGCGCTATTATATCGAATTCATAGCGTTTTTCGTCCGCTATTACTACCCATATTTCCTGTAGTGAGCTTTTGGTTGGATACTTAATGCTCGTCGGAAGATGACCCATCTTATCTCCAAGATTACAACAAGACATATAGCTCTAACAAATAATCTTACGCGTTGTTATATACGATGTGATAATCATTGTCCTAGATGTGGAGAGCCTGATGAATCTATGACATGCTATTTTAAAATGTTAACAATCTGTACATGCATGGGCCTTATCGTCTACACCTTCGAACCCAAACATTTTCTTTTGGTTTCGAGTGTCTACACAAATTTAGATTACCTCTTATGACGGAAAAATAGAAAAGAAGATACGCAGTTAGATAGATATCCTTATCCACTGATAATTTGGTATCTCTATAAAATTCGAAATGATAAATTAATCAAAAGAATCGACAAGGAGCTATCAAAACTTATTTGATATGTGGAAGGAGCCATATGTTTACAAAACATTTGTATGGTGGATGGTTCATGAAATCCTACATCAATATAGTGGGTGTGGATGGGTTCGAAAATACACTCCTGGATCAACTTATAGGTACGAAGAACCAAAGAAGATGAGTCTCCTCTCTGCATTCGGAGTTCGAAGAACTAGGATAGACAATGGAAAGTATGCCATTCAACATGTAAAAATTTTGGAACGAACTACAAGAATTTGATATCAATGATTGGGAAAGCATGAATCATGGCATAAAATATGTTGGAATGACCTGAGCCACCGACTTGATCAAAACCTATTTTATTCCTTTCGAATCAATTTAGCCGACCAATCATTGACACAAGCATTCAACCTATCTCTAACAAAGGCAAATACTCGTCGTTTTGAACACATATTTTTCGGGCTGTTCTAGATACATTCCACCTTCCTTGTGGATACTTAGAGTTGCTTTAATAATGTTTCTCTCCTTGGGAAGGACTCTGCTGCCAAAAAACATGGAAGATTTAGACAGAATCAGTTGTTGACCCAACGCTAAACTATATCTGTTAATAATTTTCATCAACTCAGCACATTGTTGGACATCTGCTTTATAGAAGAAAAGACTCTCGTCTGCAAAGAGTAGGTATAATACTGTCGGACTTACTCTTGTAATTTTGATTCCGAAGATACGTCCTTCAGTCTCTACCCATTTGAGCTGAGATATCAAGGCTTTGGTTAGGATGATAAAGAGGAAGGGTGATAGTGGATCCCCTTGTCTAAAGCCTTTGGTGGGTTAAATAGTGTTTTTAGGTTCTCCATTCAAAAGTATCTTATAAGAAACTAACAAAATACAAAACCTGATCCAAAATACGTATTTTCTGCAAAGACCATTTTAAGCATTAGAGCCTTAATAAAATTTTATTCCACCGATTGTATGCTTTGTTCATATCAATCTTAATTGCAACATATTTGGCCTTACAGGTCGGGTTAGTACGTAGGAAACGGAAAATCTCCTAGGCAACAAGGATATTGTCTAAGATCAAGGGTTTAGCCACAATATTATCATTGTTATGAACCAGATTGTGGATGGCTCATAACCAAGAGATTATGATTTGTAATCTTTCCGTTTATCTATGACGGTGTAATCTCCTATATAAGGAATCTCTATGTTATGAATAAAGATAGACTTTTCCATTACTTTTATAACACGTTATCAGCACGAAACTCTAAATCCCTAAGCTAATACCCAAATCGAAAAACCCTACAACCCTAACCCTACCCGGCGATCCGACGAACCCTAAACCCCGATCGCGTCTCTTGTTCCCGCATCTGTTCCAGCTCGCGTCCCCGATCAGCTTCAGCCCAAGGCGTTTTTGATCCTAGCTCAGACGTTCGCGACCCGAGAGCAGCTCCAGCACGCGACCTCTTCCTCGTTCGCGACAGCATCAGACAGCTCGCGTCCGACGATCAAGGCGATCCCGATCAAGCAACAAAGGAAGTCCGCGACCCGATAGAAGCGACTCTATCCATTCCAGCTCGCGTCCCGTTCGTGTCCAGATTGCGGCTCAACTCCTTTGGTGGTCCGATTCAACAATCATCTAAGGTTAAAAGGTAATTCAAAGCCTAAGAATCCATAATCGAACATGGATTGATTGATAAAGAATGAAACCCTAAAACCCTAATCTTTATAAATCAAAACCATAGGGTGATAGATCAAAAATCTTAATTGAGTAAATCGAAGCTCTAAAAGTTCGATACCCCAAACCCTAAATCATGTTCCTACATGATTAAAACCCCAAATCGGTTTTTACAAGTTAAAATCCGATAAACCCTAACCATATATCTATAAACCCTAAATAATATAAGTATCAAAATTAATTATACTATAATTATCAAATCACATATTAAAACCCTAATCGAATATTTTGAAATCAAAACTGTTTTCGGTTTTGATCATTGAGGTTTTAAATCTGATTGAATCTGATGATATGTTGCTAGAATTGTTTGACCGTTAAATTGATAGATTTATTTTCTCATCCTGTTTGGTTAATTGTTCATCTGATTTAAAATTGTTTAAACCGACCAGCCTGTTAAAACATCGATTGAATCCGATAGGTTGCTAGCTTGCTTTGCTTATATAATCCGATAGGTTGATAGATTGATTGAGGTTTACTTGTTTAAAATTTGAATGATCTGATTGCATGATTCTTGAGGTTTAATATCATCTGCTAGGATTGATAGTTTTGTAATCTGATATGTTTTAAATAGAAACCCTAAATAATCTGTATGATAGGTTATATTGATCTGATTTGGATGTCTTTGAGAATTGAGAATCCATATGCTAGGTTGATAGATTCATGATAAAATCTAATGTCTTGAGGTTTAAGATTGTATGCTAAGTTCGATTAAATTGATTGATCTGATTATATGTTTTTGAGGTTTGATAAATTCGTATACTAGAGAAATTATTTACACATGGTTTATGCTACATACCAATCATCCTTGAAACTGATTCATTGAAATTCATGCTTGAAATCTATATTCTAGTATTGCTAAAATCAGCCTTGAAACTGATTCATTGAAATTCATGCTTGAAATCTATATTCTAGTATTGCTAAAATCAGCCTTGAAACTGATTGAGTGATTAATAAATCTTTTTACTAACTTGCTAAAATCCATTTATTGTTAAATCCTAATTGCATGATTAATTGAATCCGTTTTTGCTAGTCTTGATAAACCATAATATTATGAGCATATAAAAATGGTATTGCTGAGACTTGCTAGAAATTGACTGATTGATTAAATGCCTTTAAGATTGATAGTCTCATTGTCCTCACAAGATTGAAATTCGAATTGATTGTTTTTAAGAGTAAGGCCGCATGAAAATTATACCTAAATATTGAGTGATATATAATTTGAGATGTCGAAAATCAACCTGGATTTTGCTGCCCTAAATCTCTCTGGAGATAATTATTTACGGTGGGCATTGAATACAAAGATTATCCTAAAGTCAAAAAGACTTGGTGAATGTATCATAGAAGGCAATAATGCCAATGAGAAAGATTGATACAGGGAAATATTAATTATTAGCCATCATCTTATTAAGTGTCTCAAAGATCAGTATCTGACTATAGAGAATCGTTTAGACCTTTGGACAGAGTTAAAAATCGAGATATGATCACCAAAGAACGGTGTTATTACCAAAGGCCCTATTTGATTGGAGGAATCCCAGAATCCAGGACATTTGGCCGTGCGAATCACTATGGCAGAGGCCGTGAGTATCAACCCAATTTGAGCCATGGTCAAGGCAGTGGCCGTGGTATATCCTTTAAACCACAAAGCTCGACCAAATCAGTGCGCCATAGATGTGGAATGGGGAACCATTGGACTAAGATGTGAAGGACTCCCAAACATTTTTGTGACCTCTATCAAAGAGAGTCTGAAAGGGAAGAATCATGAAACCCACTTGGTCTCTAAAGATGGTGAAAATAATTTCGAACATGATCAAGATGATCTTATGGAATATGAAACTTATGATTGCCTAAAAGAATCAAGTTGATAATCTGATTTCGACATCAAATTTGTGTGATTGCTTTGCTTGTATGTTTTCTCTGATTTTTATCTCCTTGAATTTATTTCTATTACATTGTCTGCTTAGATTAAATGAATGAATAATTTTCTATATGAGTACACTGAAAAACGCCAATATAAGTACTAAAGTAGGTATCACCAGTCTGAAAGAAGACTATGGCTAGGCTAATATATTATTGCCTAAGGGTATGCATCTACAAATCAGTGATGCCTTATATTCACCCAGCTCTAAGAGCAAGAGCAGCCTATTGAGTTTTAAAGATATAAGAATGAATGGTTTCCTTATTGAAACAATGGGCGAAGGAAACAAAAAGTTCCTTCAGATATATGTATAAAATCGCCCAAGGCCATAATAAGTCCTAAAGACTATACATGCATTCTCTACTGACCTAGACTATGCATAGATCAGTATAATAGAGGCTAAAAGCATGCGAAAATATACACTTTATGGCACGACCGGATTGGCCATCCTGGTCCAAACATGATGCGAAAATTGATATTCAAAAGGCACACATTAAAAGATAAGAAGAGTTATCCCAAAGAATCTCACGTGTGTAGCATGTACACAAGGGAAACTCATTAGGCCATCACCAGTAAAACGGCTACGAGCCCCTTTTTCATAAATAAAGACTATATGTCTAGATAATACTGGTGAATACATGTCCCAAGCGTTTAAATGATTATGGTATGTCCATGGGGGTAAGTGTGGACAATTCTATGATACATGTCCATACCAAGAACGGCTTGGCCGAAATCTTTTAAAACGCAAATAGCTGATTGATAGACCATAACTTATGAGGTCAAAACTCCCATTCACAGCTTGGGCCACACGAAATTTACATGCACCTAAGTTAATACGCATCAGGCCATTTAGTGAGCATAGATATCCCCTATCACAATTATTAACGGGTCAAGAGCCAGACATACCCCATCATAAGATATTTGGATGTGCTGTCTATGTACTAATTGCTCCACCACAGAGAACAAAGATGGAACCTCAAAAGGAGGATGAGGATATATGTTGGATATGATTCTCCCACAATAATAAAATACTTTGAGCCAACTATGGGTGATTATATTTGAGGCCAGGTACACAGATTATTTTAAGACCAGGAGGAGAAAAATAATAAAGCTGGTAAAAGAATGGTAAAAGAAATAGAATGGAATCAACCATCAATGTCTTGGCAAGATCCTTGGACTAAAAAATGTGAAATAGACGTCCAAAGATTATACATTTACAAAGCTAGCTAATCAAATGCCAGACACATTTGCTGACCCGAAAAAGAATGACTAAGTCATATATAAACCAGCTTGTAAAGCACCAACGAATTTGATGTCCAAGAAGAGACACAGTCAAGTTGCTACAGAGTCTAGACAACGTATGAAACGTGGTAGACCAATAGGTTCCAAAAGATAAGAATCCTCGGAAACAAAAGAAAGGTGCAGAGAATGATAATCAAAATCCAAATCCGAGGTTACTAAGGAAACCATCCCAGACATGGAGATAAGTCCGGCCGGCTCTAAGGTACAGGTACCAAACAATGTAGCTTGGGACGCCAAGCTACAAAGTATTAAAGGTCTTGATAATAATGAATCTCAATCAATTATATCATGTCTGGAACATAATGGAACCAATAAGGAATGTCGACATAAGATGATTTATTTGCATACAAGGTAGCACTTGAATTTATGAATATATGCGAGGATCATGAACCCACGTCAATATAAGAGTGCGCACTCGTAGAACAGATTGGATTGAATGGAAACGTGGGGTTAAATAGTTTAAAGAAGAAAGACGTATTTGGTCATATGATTAAGACGACATATGATGTTAAAACCAGTGGATATAAATGGGTCTTTTGAGGAATAGAAATCGTGAGATATAAAGCTGATGTTGCACAAGGATTCTCACAAAGACCAGTAATAGATTATGAGGAGACATACTCCCATGGGGTGGATGCAACTACTTTTAGATTTCTCATAAGTCTGGCTATATAAGAGAGAAAATTAGACTTGCAGCAAATTGATGTAGTGACTGCATATTTATATGGTCCACTGGATAATGAAAGTACTAGAGGGTATTGAGCTGAAAGAACAGCAAGTTCTCGAGAACAATATTGATAATCATCAAAGTATATGATCTGAATATCCTAGGAACCTCTGGATACAATTTTCCAAAAAGTTAAATATCTCAAGAAAGAGTTTGAGAAGAAAGATCTTGAAAAACAAAGTTTTGTTTGGGATTACAGCTTGAGTACATTAACAATGAAATCCTTGTGCATCAAATAGTATATACAGAAAAGGGTACTCAAGAGATTTAATATGGACCAGTCTCACCCATTATCTAGTACATGGGCGTGAGATCACTTGTTTTGGACACTGATCCATTCAGTCCAAAGGTGGATGATAAAGAAGTCCATTTAGTCCTGAGATGGACGTTGCAGAAGTCTTGTTTTAGACACTGATCTGATTGGTCCATAAAAAGAACGATGAAGAAACCTTTGATTTTGGTTTATTTTATACTAACCAGCCCAAAGAGAGGTTATTTGGTTTTGTTGATTTGTTTTCAGACAAGTTATGTTTTACACATGGTGGTACACGCATATCACAGCAACATCATCCAAGATTTCGTGTGTGTGTATTTGAGGTCGATGACTCAATATGTTCGATCAGATTGTGGCATGGCCGATGGTAAAGAAGAACCAACTATCATGTTCGAGGACGAAGCATATTCTGCCCAAGATCTTCATCACCCACGGATTGCAGAAAATTGGAAAGGTCCAATGGACCTTCAGTAATGTCCAAATCAGGGGGAGTAATATGTGTTGTACTCTTTTTTTCTTCACCATGGTTTTGTCCCAATTGGGTTTTCCTGGTAAGGTTTTAATGAGGTAACATTAAAGCACATTACAAGCTCTAAATGGTTATGACATCCAAGGGGGAGTGTTATGAACCAGATTGTGGATGGCTTATAACTAAGAGATTATAATTTGTAATCTTTCCATTTATCTATGACGGTGTAATCTTTTATATAAAGAACCTCTATGTTATGAATAAAGATAGACTTTTCCATTATTTTTATAACAATCATAGATTTTTAAAAGTATTTAACATTTTAACTTATCTTAGCATAATCACTCTTATTTCATTAAATAGTATGACATCTAATCAAATATGACTAAATTGCATACTATATTAATCTAAACAACATGTTAATTTTTTCTGAATGCATCACATGGATAAGTTAAGATTTGCTTTTGACGCCCAACGCAACCGAATGCATTTTGGAACAGATAGTAATGATCCAGTTGATCATGTGAAATGTTGTATACTTTTTTTCATTTGAAATGGTCATTTCAAGACCAATTAGATCATATCTACAATGGTAATAATTTTAAATTGTAGAGGGAATAATTCAACTTTCATATCCCAATATAAATGCGAGTTATTTAACCCCTGAAATACCACGAATTGAATTTTTTTCATTACTCCAATTATTATTTGTTTTTGCTAGAATTTTATATTTGTAGGTTGTTTCGGAACTTTTAAGATGTTTGTCATAAAATGGAAGTGTTTAATAATGTGTGTCATGTATTTGGACCTAAATAAAGTGTGATTAGACAGTAAAAGAAAAACAGAGTATGTAGTCTAGTATGTAGCACATAACACAAAAGCAATACAAAATATAATTAACACAAACCTTTATCAACAAATGCACTACGACCCTTTAAAAAGTCCACTAAATTACACCCAAATACTTTAAACATGCACGATAGTGAGATGTATCATGGAAATTCATATAAATAAATGACTTTAACTTTTGAATCTTCATATATAACTTTGAAATTTTTTATGAAAGTAGCATGACCAACAAGTAAACATCAAGAAGTATAATGCATCTAAGCATCCCGTATGCCCATCAGCTTCACAAATATACACATATATACTTTATAAGACCAAATACAAATACAATGGTGATACTCCCACATGAGTCCTTAATCATATTTTTAGCTTTTTTTTTTCAATAGTTAAGGATTCGGATCTAAAATACTCGTCCAATGGTGATCCCGAAAAAGGAGTCCTTAAGAATAAAATAATATTTTTTTAAAAAAAATTAAAATTGAAATTTTATTAATTGCATTATTAAAAAAACAGATACAATGATTGAATAATATTTCAAAGAGAACTAATTATTAATCTTGATTACCAAATTTATTCCAAATGTTTTCGATCAAATCATTCTTCAATCGATCATGAGTTTGCCTATCACGAAGATCATTGCGGTCGGGAAATGTATCATTGAACAATGTAGGAATTTCGTTTAGGACCTCCGAGGTTCTGGAAGATTCTCCTTCTTGAAAATCTGAAATATTAACCCGGTTTGTATAACCATCTCGTTCATCTTCAACTATCATATTGTGTAGTATGATACATGCTCTCATAATCTTCCCTATCTTCTCTAGGTCCAATGTACGAACCGGGTTTTTCACAATCGCAAACCGAGCTTGCAATACTCCAAATGCCCGCTCGACATCTTTTCGGGCTGCTTCTTGCCATTTAGCAAATAACGCTTGTTTGGGACATTGAGGGAGTGTGATAGATTGGATAAATGTTGACCATTTTGGATATATACCGTCTGTGAGATAGTATGCCAACTTATACATGTGTCCGTTGACCATGTACCTTACCCTCGGAGCTCGACCTTCTAAAATATCGTCAAAACAGGAGACCGATCGAGGACATTAATATCGTTTAAGGTACCTGGAAGACCGAAGAAACGTGCCATATCCAAAGATCTTGTGAAGCTACAGCCTCTAAAACAATCGTCGGTTTTCCGAATCCACGTGTGTATTGTCCTTTCCAAGCGGTTGGACAGTTTTTCCACTCCCAATGCATACAGTCAATGCTCCCGACCATCCCTGGAAAACCGCGTTGCTCTCCAATATAGAGTAGTCGTTGAAGATCCTCCTTTGTGGGTCGTCGTAGATACTCATCGCCAAATAACTGTATAACTGCGTCAGTGAAATGATGTAAACAAGAGTGTGCTGTGGTGTCAGCAAGTCGGAGATATTCGTCAACCGAGTCAGCCGCTGTACCATAAGCAAGCAGACGAATAGCCGCCGTACACTTTTGTAGTGATGATAGACCCCACCTCCCGGTTGCATCTTTTCTCTCCTGAAAGAATATAAAGTTCTGCTTGAGGGCTCTGACAATACGCAGGAATAAATTATTTTTCATGCGGAAACGTCTTCTAAATATTTGTGCCGAGTATGTCGGGTCTTCACTGAAGTAGTCATTCCATAACTGATCATCTCCTCCTTCACGGTCTCGTTCAATATAAGCACGGTTCGCCTCATCATGGGGTTGGTCCTCCACTATGTCGTTGTAGTAATCTTCAACGATTTCATCAACAAGTTCGTCTATTCTTTCGTCTAGACCATCGGATGAAGATGATGACATTTTAAGAAGTCCTAATATGTTAAATATCAAAATAATTAATTTAGAAATATTAGGAATATTATAAAACTTTAATTTTGAACTTTTTTAAAAAAAAATTGTCATATTAGGAATATAATAGAACATTAATTTTGAACTTTTTTTAAAAAAAAATTGTCATATTAGGAATATTATAGAACTTTAATTTTGAACTTTTTTTTTATAAAACTTGTCAAATTACTAATAATAAAAAAATTAAATTTTGAACTTTCATTTGATTCTTTTAAAGACATTTTTGGGTAGAAACTTCAAATTTTTAAAAATCCATTTTGGTTTGTGATTTTACTAACCGTTTGTGATCGACTTGTATGGTTGGCACTGGTCTTGAAATTATTTTGCCTGCGTTTGATATACTAACACAATTTCGATACAAAGAGAAGCTAGACTTGAACTTGAACTTACATAAGATCCGAGGAAAACAATGAGAGTAGATTACAAACTCTCTGAAAACATGAATTTGACTCTCAAGAGGAAACAAGTTTCTACTACACCGCAAAGACTACAACTACCACTTATAATACATATGCTAAAGAGAGTGACCCGTGACTCATACAACTACACTCGTGCTTCCTACTCCTAAACCCGTGACTTCTACAGCTACACCTGTGATCCCTACTCCATCACCCGTGAATCCTACTCCATCAGATAAAGACCAAATGCACCTGTGACTCCTTCCCACATGCGAGTAACCTGTCAAAACAGAGTGACAAGAGTTAGTAACCTGTCATAACCATTAAAAAACAATCAGTAATATGATATATCTACACAAACGATCAAGTATACAAACAGTTCTACCTCAAAAGTAAGATTGAAAATAGATCATATCATTTCGGACATTAGTTTGAGCATGAGACTGTTTTCTATATCTAAGAGAGGTTCTTTCATAGCTAGTAAACGATCAAGAAGCTTTTGTTTAGACAGTTTTTCCTTAATTTCTAAAACCCCATGTAGCCTCGACAACTCCTCCTCCCTGCCACTCTTCTTCTTCTTGGTACTAGCTTTCGCCGCTTTAACCCCGGGAGGTCTAACTTCTGGTGCGACACCTTGGGCTTCTTCTGTATCCACCTCCACAGCTTGTTTGCGCTTCTCCTTAGCAGGATAGTGAGAGAACCATTTCTGGTCGTATCTCAGCTCCCTCCAGCAGTGATCCATGGTGAAATTGTAGTCGACCGTGTTGAATAAAATGTCCAAGGCGGTTTTCATCACATCATCATCGTTTTGCCCACTTCTCTGCTCCCTCAGAGCCGCATCGTAGGAGCCACAGAACTTGGATACATCGCTGTTAATCCTAGACCACCTCTGCTTGCAAGGGGTGGTCTCTCTCGGTACTGTCCCAGCGAGGAGAGGACTTGCGTTGTAGTACTCTACTATACGCTTCCAGAAAGAAGTGGACTTCTGCTCGTTGCTCATCACAGGGTCCTTACTGGTGTTAAGCCAAGCACCAATAAGGATTTTATCCTCTGTGGGAGTCCATTTTCTCCTTTCAGAACCTGAGGCATTTGGATTCACAGCAGACTTAGCCCGAACGTCGGTAGAAGAGCTCACAGAAGACTTAGCAGGAACGTCGGGAGCACTCATGACAGGAGACTCATCAGGACCTTGACTACCGAACCAAAAAGGTTCTGGTGAATCAAGGTCAACTGGAATTTGACTAAAGAGAAGTTTACTAAAATTTCTTTGGTTAGCCATTGTTTTAATTGTTTCTCTGTGACACTCTACTAGTGACACAGAGGGCTTAAGTAAGCCTTCTACTCGATTAATAGCAATCAGATCAGAGCAGTTGAGAAGGTGGAAAGCAATTGAGTTCATTAACTACTCGACTAATTAAAAGCACATCAAATCAGACCAGCTCATATGAAACAAGAAAGCAAATCAAACCTAACCAACAATTAATTTTCCTTCCGGTTTCGAAACTAAATTACTACAACTAGTTTCTTTCCAAGCAAATCAAACCTAACCAACATTTAATAAAAGAATTACCTCGTTAAAGAAACAAAGCACGTACGCCCCAATCCTTTGAATCCTTTCCAAGTATTCCTAAAAAATAAAGAAGTAAACAATCAACTTTCACACACTTTCAATATTTGTAATACATATGAGAGATGAAAAAATAAAAGGAAGTAACTCACCTAGCACAATAAGCAACACCAACCCTAACACTAAGCTAAAGACCATTAGCTTAGCTCCTGATTTCTTCTTTGTGAACTCGGAAACTTGCTTCTCAAGACGGAGTAACTTCTGCTCACGTTGATTCGCTTCACCCTTAACCCCATTAAGCTCCCTCTGAAACTCTCTCAGCTCCTCCTCCACCGCCACATCCCACCATTTCCAGACGTGGCAGTCTCTATCATCGGCATTGGGGCACGTTATGTAACGTCGGTATGGATCTTTTGGAGTTTGGGAGTATCCGTGAACTGGCTCTGAACCACAGTAGCATGTCCTCGGGATGCCATCATCACCCTCTGGTGATGGTTCCCAGTCAATGGCTTCTGCATTCCACAGAGTAATCTCAGCTTCAGCCGCGTACATCTCACCTTCGGCTTCAAGGAGGGAGGTTAAGTCTGGAGAGTGTGAGGATGAAGAAGGCTGGATGTAACTGTATCGTCCCATTATCGTTTATCTGCAACCAAAACAAGTAAACACTTAGTTAGGGACCAATAAAATCAACAGCAAAGAACGAGTAAGAACAATTTAAAAGCACAATAATCAAAAGCACATGAACGAGAAGGTAGCAAACCAACGACAAGGAACAAATACAATATCAAAAACAGTTAAGAAACGGCAATCGATTGAAACCCGATACGGTTTCAATCCGTATAAGACACAGAGAGGAGATCCGAGACCGATACAAACCAAAAATGTTTCGAAACCCTATCTAAACCCCCAAAGAATCCTGAAATCGATTTATCCCCAAATATTTTTGAAACCCTAATTTCAAAATTTTCTCAAATCGGTCGAAATCCGAGAACCAAACCCTTAATACAGAACAAACAAGATGGAGAGTGATCTCTAATCGATAAATCTACAAGTTAAAGCTTCGATTTACCTTACACGAGCCGAGGAAGAGAGATTGAGCAAAATCGTCTCGAAATCGCCTTTCTCTCGAGAAGAAATTTTTTTTTTCGGTTTCGCTCGAGAATAATTTTTTTTTTCGACCCTACACAAACCAAAGACAAAATCGACCCACTCACCACGTGACACGTTGCTAAGGATTGAATCCTTAAGTCCGCTGCGACGGACCAATCCTTCGTCGATTTATCGCTAATAATAGTATTTAATTACAATTATGCTTAAAGATTTGTCTTATGGATCGGGTGAAATCCGCCGTTGGACATGGTCTAACATTCCGAAATTCAACTGACAAATGGAATATTTGTGGTGGGATAGAGATCCACGTCTTTTGAAGAAAGTGCGTGTGGGGGTTAACTGAGAGACGCATGGCGTTTTCGTTTCTGCCAAGAATCTACATTTAGTGTTATATGTAAGGCCAAAAAGTCAACGACTTTGGCTTCCCTCTCTTTATCTCTACTCTATTATAAATCGAAGGGCCAATAAAATTTATATTTGTCCTAAAAAACTAAAAACAAACCAATCTCTCTCTCTCTCTCTCTCTCTCTCTCTCTCTCTCTCTCTCTGGCATAGCTAAAGAAGATATTTAGAGCGAAAAACTTTTGATTGTCTGTGAGATTTGTTAGGGATGGAAAAGGGAAACAAAGAAAGTAAGAAATGGGTACAAGAGGAGGTTAGTAATGAAATAAACAATAGGGAATTGGCTGAAGAAGAAAGTGTTGATTGGAGAGGAAGACCTTCCAACCCTAGCAAGCATGGTGGAATGCGAGCTGCTCTCTTTGTTCTTGGTATAATCTCTCTCATTCCCTCTCCCTTCTCTCTCTCTCTCTATCTTACCTTACAGATACTAGTTTAGCGTTAAAGGTTTATAGCCAGTGATAATTCATTGGTTTTAGTTTTTTGGTCCATAGGCACTCGACCTTATCCAACCTTTGGTCCCACTGCTAGAATTCTTTATTCAATGGTCAATATAACATTTTTCATTCTATTATCTATTATTGATTCCTGTTATTGTTTTTTGTAGGATTACAAGCCTTTGAAATAATGGGGATAGCAGCAGTAGGGAACAACCTCATAACATATGTGATCAACGAAATGCATTTCCCCTTGTCTAAAGCGGCCAATATTGTCACCAACTTTGTTGGCACCATCTTTATATTTAGCTTCGTCGAGCTTTCTGTATGTTCACTTTCTCCTTTAGTTCTTGAAATATAAGTATAAATATATCTATGAGTCCATGGCTTTCAGTCAAATAAAAATCCAAACCACCTTTAGTTCTTGTATATATGATTTGCATACACGTAAGTATTTACATGTAAGAAAAAAGTATTTACGTGTAAAAAAAAAAAATACGTCCATGTAAGATGATTTTTTGTGTCTGCTCTCCATTATATCAGGAAGTATTAACTATTTATGAAAATCTCACCGTTACAAAGAAATAAAATTTCTTGACCATTCTGAAAATTTTAGTTGTTAAATTACTGTTATTTAACTCTGTATTGCCACGTGCCTTCTCAGGGTTTTATACTACTATCAGTCCAAGCACATTTATCTCAACTAAAGCCACCAAAGTGTAACCCACTGATAAACCAGAGCTCATGTGAAGAGGCAAAAGGTTTCAAGGCAATAATTTTCTTCACGGCACTCTACTTGGTGGCTTTGGGAAGTGGCTGTGTGAAACCAAACATGATAGCTCATGGTGCGGACCAGTTCTCTCATCAATCGCATCCTAAACAATCTAAAAGACTCTCATCTTACTTCAACGCCGCATATTTCGCCTTCTCCATTGGGGAGCTTATCGCACTCAGTCTCCTGGTTTGGATTCAAACTCATTCTGGCATGGACGTTGGATTTGGAGTCTCTGCTGCAGCCATGACTATGGGCCTCATTAGCTTAGTATCCGGTACAACGTATTTTCGTAACAAACGTCCACGTCGAAGCATCTTCCCTCCTATTGCCCAAGTAAGTTTTGTTTTCTTTCTTCTAATAATTCGACCCTGCGAATAAAACAGAAATAATGATTCATTTTAGGATAAGAAAATAGAATCTCCAAAAAATAAAACTCGTTAAAGTAATTAAACTTTTCCTTAACAGAGAATTAAACTATATCTTTTTTATAAGCGAATAATACTATCTTTTTTTTTGCTAAAACAATAATACTATCTTTACTAATCGAGATTTATCATAGTTCTAACGGTAATTATTTATAACTAGGTGTCTTGTCCGCATGTGCGGACAAAATCTTCTTATAGATATTTATTATTTTATATTTTGTTAATTCAATAACAACATGTTAAGTTATTATTTATATTCTTAACAAGTTTATACCAAACATAAAATAATTTTTTTTTTTTTTTTTTTTTTATCGTCAAACGGCCATTCTATTACTCAGGCTTGAGGTGGTCTGGGTAACCAGACCGGAATAGAACAACCAATGAAAAGTAACTCCTTATGGAAGGATCTAGCAGTCTTAGCTAAAAAATCTGAAAATTGATTCTGCGTTCGTGGGACATGAGTAATGCTGAACTCCGGGAAGCATATCCGTAGCGTCTCGATCTTCTCCAATTCTGTCGCAAAGCTTGGCCAAGCATGAGGTTCCTCTAGCATAGCAATCAGGTCCTTACAATCCGTCCCAAAGCTCTGAGATGTTGAGTGCTGAAGCATATTCTCCATTGCCCACTGTAGTGCTTCAACTTCCGAGTGCTAGGCTGATTCACGTCGAGTAATATTTTTTAACCCCATAAGCTGAGCCTTCCCCCTACTGTCCATCCACACCCATCCACATCCACTAAAGTTGGCCGATGCTATCCAAGATCCATCTAACAGGCATATGTTGCCCAAGCTTATGACTTGGGGGATCACCATATTGTTTCCTTGTGGCACTGGTTGTATCACTTCATTCGCCTCAAACCAGGCTCGACATTCACTCTCTGCATATCGAACTAACTCCAAAGGATCTCTATCTATCCCCCTGAATAGTTTTTCATTCCTAGCCTTCCATATATACCAAATTATCCAGGGATAATGATCCATGTCTTGTTCCGGCTCAATAATAGAGTTTTTCCTCCAAAATAGATAATCCATGTTCGTGTAGATGCTTGATACTGGAAATACCTCTGGGCCTGTTGGGGTTGCTGATAGGCTCCAAACTTGTAGCGCTGGCGGGCATTCAAAGATGGCATGAGTTACAGATTCTTTTAATTCTCCACACCTCGGGCAGTAATTATCACATCTCATATTGCGTCTTGCTAAATTCCTTGTTACTGCCACGTGCCCAGTCAACAACTGCCATATAAGATGACGTATCTTCGTAGGCGCCTTCATCTTCCAAGCAAAAGTTTGAAGATTGGTGATACTTGGCTCCAAAACCTCCTGTTCCTCCTCCACCTTTAATAAGTTCCGCGCCACCCAATATCCAGATTTAATTGTGTATTGTCCGTTTCTTGTGTAGCTCCAACAGAAGGAGTCACGGCGATGAGATGAGCTTATGGCTAAACTCCTTATAAGCTGTATATCATCCATGTTGACATAGCTCTCCAAAAGCCGAACATCCCATTCCTTCGATGTCTGATTAATGAGATCGCTAACTCTCATGTTGGGGTGCATAACAGGCGCAACAGGAGCCGCCGGTCTTGATGGGATCGTTGGGATCCACGGATCCTCCCACACCTTAACATCATATCCTGAGTGAATCTTCAGTCTGATTCCCAGTAGTAGCAACTTCCTTGCAGCAGAGATGCTATTCCACACATACGATGGGTTATTGGTAGAGTTTACTCTCAGCGGAGAACTTAATCTGTAGTATCTTCCCCTCAAGACCCGGGCAACCAATGAATCTGGGAACTGAACCAACCTCCATAATTGTTTTGCCAACAATGCCAGATTAAACTCATGGATCATACGAAACCCAATCCCACCTTCCTCTCTTGGTGCACACACCTTTTCCCATTTCGCCCAGTGTATTCCTCTCTTTGGGGGATTCGAGCTTCACCAGAAGCGTGCAATGGCACTAGCTAAGTTTTCACATATCTCCAAAGGGAGCAGGAAAGTAGACATTACATAAGTCGGGAGAGCTAACAAAATCGATTTTATCAATACTTCCTTTCCTCCTTTTGAAAGCCACCTACCCGTCCATCCATTTACCCTGTGCATTAACTTATCCTTAAGGAAAGCAAACAATTTGCACTTGGAGCCGCTTATGTCTTCTGGAATACCCAAGTAGGTTCCCATCCCTTCTTCATTTTGTATTCCCAGTGCATCTTTGACCTCTTGTCTGGTAGTTGCATTAACTCGCTTACCAAAGAGTAAGGACGATTTATCAAAGTTGATACACTGGCCAGATGCTTTACCATATATCCTAACTACTTTCATTACTTCTTCACATTCACGGGGCTCCGCCTTACAAAAGAAAAGGCTATCATCAGCAAAGAGAAGGTGGGATACCGAGGGGCACGCACGTGTGACACGCATCCCCGTTATCTTCCCTTGATTCTCTGCATGATTGAGAAGGCTAGCGAGCGCTTCCGTGCATAGAATAAAAATGAAAGGAGACAAAGGATCTCCTTGTCTTAGGCCCCTACCAGGCACAATATTTCCTCTTGGCTGGCCATTTATAAGCACCTTGTATTTTACCGACGTAATGCATCTCATTATCCAGGTTATCCAAATCTCTGAGAAGCCCATTTTACGCATGACAGCTTCAATAAACGACCACTCCATTCTATCATACGCTTTGCTCATGTCCGTCTTAATGGCCATCCTTTTACTGCGTCCACTTGGCTTGGTTCTCAATGCGTGAAACATTTCTTGAGCAATCATAATGTTGTCTGAGATCTGCCTCCCAGCAACAAAGGCTGACTGGGTTTCCGAAATCAATCCTGGTAGCACTTTCTTTAATCTCTGTCATAAGACCTTCGAGATTATCTTATAGCTGACATTACACAGACTTATGGGTCGGAACTGAGCCATATCATTAGGCTTGGTCGTTTTCGGGATGAGACATATATTCGTATCATTTAATCCATTCACCACTGTTCCCTCGACAAGGAATTTATTGACCATAAGAGTCAAATCCTCCTTTACAATATCCCAAAATTTCTGATAGAATAGCGCAGTCATCCCATCTGGGCCTGGGGCCTTTTCTGGGTGCATAGCAAAAAGTGCTAATTTGACCTCCCATTCCGTTACCGGAGCTGTAAGGCTTTCATTCATTGCCCCAGTGATTGTCGTAGGAACTTGAGTTAGTGCCTCTCCAATGTCCTCAGGATTAGACGATTCAAAGATCTGTCTAAAATAGCTAGTAGCAATGGCTACTAATCCTTCTTCATCCTCAACTATATTCTCATTTCCATCTTGGAGCTGCGTAATTTTATTCCTTGCTCTCCTCTTCTTCGTTAAGGCATGAAAATTTTTTGTATTTCTATCCCCCTCTTTCAGCCAGAACACCCGACTCTTCTGCTTCCAGAACATCTCCTCGGCCTTAAGAGCCTCAGAGAGTTCCTTCAAAGCCGCTGCAATTTCCTCAGTTGTGGCATTGTTATCCGCATACATGGCCTCCACTTTTTCTTTAAGCTCCTCCACTAATTTCGCAGAATTAATATTATGTTGTCTCCTCCATTCTCCCAGAGCCTTTCGACAGCTTGAAATATGTTCCATAATAGACGCATCTGGAGGGAGATCAGGCGATTTCCATCCCTCCAGGATGACTTGCCTGAGCTCCTCAATATCTAGCCATCTCTTATCAAACTTGAACTTTTTTGATCTCATCATTGGCTTTACAAGTATATCTGCAAGAATCGGACGATGGTCCGATCCCCACAGCCTCATATACTTTATACTCGAATGGGGAAACTTCTCATGCCAATCCGCATTTCCTACCGCCCTGTCCAAGCGACATCTAACTGTAGACCCTCCTGCTCGCTTGCCTACCCATGAGAGCATGTCACCCGTGAAAAGGAACTCTAACATTCCACAATCATTAAGCATCTGTTTAAAAGCCAGGAAAGAACTAGCAGGTCGCTGCCTTCCCCCTACTTTTTCCTCATGACACGTAATTTCATTAAAGTCACCTATCATAAACCAAGGTCCAATTCTTGTCGTTGAGAAACGCGTAAGACGTTCCCAAACCTGATCTTGTCTGTCTAATACATGATCCCCATAAACAAACGTCATATAGACTTTAATTCCATCTATGACTGCCTCAATGTCAATCATACGGTTATTCGAAAATAAAACATTAATTTGAAAATCATCCATAAAAAATAAAGCTAAACCTCCGCTGAGACCAAGTGGCTCAACAGTAAACAAATGATCAAAACCTAAGTCGGCCTGAATGTTCTGCAACAGCGGCCTCCTGTTCTTTGTTTCAGAAAGGAACACAAGTCCTGGGCGATGCTTCTGACACATCTCCATGAGGCGTCGAACTGTGAGGTCGTTCCCAATCCCTCGACAGTTCCAACTGATTGTCTTCATTGATCACGTCTCGATGAGTATTTGGAACTCATCAAACCATCAAGTTTTAATGCTTTGTCTTTCGCCTTGTTTGAGCCATGATGCCGTCTTAATTTTCCACCGCCCCCTGCAACATGTGAACCTGTAGCCGTCAAATGCTTACTTGGAGATCCCCTACGAAGGACCTCAAACTTCCTATTTTTGATACCCAAAGGGGTATTGCGCCTTACGCCTGGCTTCTTACTTCTTGTAGCCCTCAAGGAGCTACGTCCCGAGTCTTCGATAGGCCTCGGCTGGGATTTACTCTCCTCCAAAACCATAAGATCAAGCTCTAGCAGGTCATCACCATCGTCACCATCAGCTCCATCAGCCGCTAGTGCTCCCTCCGACTGATCCATTAGCTCCATATCGCTCAGCGCCCCAATGATAAGATCATCAGGGTGACTTGTCTCCGCGCTGCCCGAAGGGGAGAACACGATCGTTCGTGCTTCACCCTTACCACGCAACGTAACATTATTCTCCATGGGTTGCTCTGCGTGCACTGGAGTCACAATGGTGCTTGCTAGCTTCCTGTAGGTTAATCTCTCACCGCTCCTCGTTTCAGCTAAGCCCGCATTGGTAGGCGATGTTGTCGTTGGAGATCGTTCATAAGGAACAATCTCACGGGATGTTGAGCCCGCATTGGTTGCAGAATCACCTTCAATCTGATTCCTTCCCAGCCTGTCATGCAACTTCGGTCTCGCTCTCCATATCTTCTCACTTGGGCGCGCATAAGGACCTGCACCCCTTTCCCCACCATATCTACTTCTCCTTGAGTGATCATCTCTGCTACGGATAATCCTATCAGAATGACGTCCACGGCTGCTATCATCCTCCCAATATCGAGTTGCCTGTCCCCCAGTACTCCTGTCATCAGACCTTAAGGGTTTGGACGTATAGTACCGCGAGGATTGAATACCTCTACTCTGCAACGAAGATTGCTGAGTAGCTCTAGTATTTGCCAGAGCGTCCCTCCCCCAGTTTTGACGAGACACATCTTGATTCTGCTGCAGTCGCGAGAACACAGGTCTTTCCACATGTTGTAGCCTTGATCGAACGTCAACATTGGGACAATATCCCTTCTCATGAGATAACAGGCCACATGTGGTGCAGTGTTTGAATAACTTATCATACTTTATTTACATAAAATAATTTATATATGACAGCAAATTTCATTAAAATATATATACTAATTATTGTGTTGAAATTTTCTAAACACTCATATATTATAAATGTTTTAGACTATATTTTTATACAAATGTTTTTTCTTCATTAATATTTAATTATATACTGTTTTATATCTTAATTTTTATAATAAAAATATTATTTAAAGATAACAACACAACATATAAGTATTATCTTATTTTTTAGAAATATAAAATATTATTTCAAGATAACAACAAAATATATGAGAATTATCTTTTAAGAAATTTAATATTATTAATATAAAATTCGTTTTTAATTAAATTATTATATATAAAAATTTATTAAGGGTAACAACGACATTAACCAGTCTAACTTTTAACGTGAGAGCTCGATTCCGAAAATTTACTTCGCAAATAATAGTATAGAAGACTAGCAGTCACTAGACGAACCTAAAATTGTTTTTTTTTTCTGTCAACCTGAAGTTGTTTTGGAAAAACTGTGTTGAACAGGGAAGACATATTCATAAATCATTATGGCTCTCTAGTGTAGCTATATAGATAATCCGTAGCTAATTTTACTGCAAGACATACTCTTTATTATTATCTGTCATACAAAATCATTGCATTGTATATTTTACCTACCAAAATAATTATGTTCTGAGAAACGATATAATTTAATAAGCGAAAATCTGATGAGACGTATTTTGTTTTTCAAATCTGTCTGCATGCATATATATACGTAAGTCCATCGAAGTTGGATCCGTGAGTATATGTTATTTTATATGGAAATTTTTAAAAACAATCACACTTAAGAGCATCCTTATCGCTGGTTTTTAATGAGTTTCTTACCATAAATAAAATTAAAAAGAAAAAGAAAAATATCAATTAAAACAAGAGACGGTTGTTCTTTCTCCTAAATAGGAGACGTTTCTTGTACCTTCTCCTCTCTTCTCTCTTCTCTCTTCTCTCTTCTCTTCCTCAAGTTTTGTTCTTTTTTTTTTCTGATGATTGCTTTTCTCGTGCTCTAGTCTCTTGATTCCCGTTGCGCATGGTACCGAGCCGTTCGAAGCGGTGGTGATGATTGATGTGCTGCGGCGAGGCGGCGCGGATGTAACGGTGGCCATCGTTAACTGCGGCGAGGCGGCGCGGATGTAACGATGTGCCATGGAATCAAGATCGTCGCCGATTCTTCTCTCTGATATCACCACTCCGTTTTCGACCTTATTATGCTCCCTCTCTGGTCTCTAGATTCATCTCGTGAACACACATAATTGCGCAATTAAGGATTCGATTGAATGGAATCGTTGTTATGCCTTTGGTCATTAGTTGTTGTTGTAGTGTTAGATCATAGGAAGCTTCTAGATTTTGATTCTGATATACTTTGAGAATTTGATAGCTGTTTTTTTTTGTGATATTTGTTTTGGTGAAGGGAGAGTTTACAACTTTGATTCTGATGAGAGCTTTCTTTACTTCTTCTTTGTCTATGAAAGCTTACAACTTTGAATCACATGAACTCGTTTTTCCCAAACTGTTAATTGCAATTGCTTTTAGTTTCTATATGAGATTGATTTTGATAATTGTTTTTGGTTATGCCAGGAGGACGAGTGGCCCTATAAGGCAAGCCAAAGGCGGCTGGACCTCTTTCGTATTCATTACTTTTTGTCTATAAAAAACCTGTGGTGGATCACTCTCTTGGAATTGAGATGAGAGCTTTATTTAGTTGTTGCAGGATGAGACATTGAGACAAGCAGTTTGTAAGTTTAATGGCAAGAGCTGGAAGAAAATAGGTAAATGACTTATCACTTTCATTTTCTTTAGATTCTAGTCCCCTTTAGCAATATTGATGTCAGATTTACAACATGTTCAAGTGTTTTGGAGTCTTGTATGAAATTGTTGATCATTTTTACAGTGCGTCAGATGTTGTTCTTTGGTGTATATCCCTGAGTAGATGTATTTGTGTCTGTAGCTAAGCTGAAGTAGATGGGAAACTCAATTTTACTTACTGCAGATGGCAACGTAACTTTATACACACATTCATGTAGTGGCAGGTACGTCTTGGCTCAACATCTCCAAGTAGATTCTTTGTTGAACTTGATCAACTGGACATACGCTTATATGCAGAACCACCGTTTGGTGTTTAATTAAAATTTGTAAGTTTTTCAATGAAGAACTTGAATATATTCTTTGTTGAAACTTGATCAACTGGACATACCCTTGTGCTTGGTTCTTTTGTAAGTTTTTCAATCAAGAACTTGAATATAGAGTTAGCTTGTATTATGTTTTAAGAAAAAAATTAAGTTTAATAAGAAAAATCAAAAAAATTTGGTGTTTAATTAAATTTTTTTTTTTTAAGAACTCTTAAATAAGAGATTTGCAATGAAGTAAGTAAATTTTCGAGTCTCTTAATCCAGTCTCTTAATTCACTTTTACAATTAAAAAGTATTAAAAAAAATAAGAGACTCAGTTAGGGTTTCTGGGATAAGGATGCTCTTATAAACAATATAGTTGACTTTTATGTCTCTACTGGATAATGATTAAAATAAAAGAATAGTAACACTTTATATAACTGTTTGGCCCATGCTGAGTCATGAAAAAGGGAAAGCTGATGGTGAAATAAAACATTCTTTTCTTGTAACAGAAAAATAAAACATTACAATTGTTTGCTTTTTGGTTTATCATATAACAAATACAATGGTACAATCGTGCGCTTGAAGAAAAATTGAAATTCACTTCTATATTTGTTAAACAATCAACGAATGAAATACTACATTTGCATAAAAATATATCTATATAAATCGGAAAGCAGTATTAATAATTATTCTTTTGATAAAATTATTAATAATATGATGTGGTTTCTGCATTGCAGGTTGTTGTGGCTGCCATACTAAAAAGAAAGCTTGCGTCTCCCTCTGACCCAAAAATGCTTAATGGAGGCCATCCTGTAACAAGCGACGTCGTACATTCCTCCACTTTACCATACACTCCTCGCCTCAGGTCATACACTACAAGAAAACAGGAGGATTCTGATGGCCGAAATCGTCAGAAATTCGTCGGAATAGACCGATTCCGACAAATTTCTGACGAATCTGTCCGTCGGTATCGTTTTGTCGGAAAAAAAAAATTCCTCGGAATTTCGTCAGAACTTCCGACGACTTTCTGACGAATACCGAGAAACGTCATTCTGACGAACTTCCGACGATATTACGATGCGGACACACGAGACCAGAGTTCATCGGAAAAACTATATACCGACGGAGAACGTTCCTCGGACAATTCCGACGGAGTGGATTCCTCGGTATATTCCGACGGACATTGGTTCGTCGGAATATACCGACGGACATTGGTTCGTCGGAATATACCGACGGACATTGGTTCGTCGGAATATACCGACGGACATTGGTTCGTCGGTATATACCGACGGATATTGGTTCGTCGGTACATTCCGACGGATGTAGGTTCGTCGGTATATTCCGAGGAACCGTTGTCCGTCGGTATATTCCGACGCCCAGAGTTCGTCGGTATATTCCGACGCCCAGAGTTCGTCGGAATATACCAATTTTAAAAACGAATTAATTTTGCATTTTTATATATTTTTTATATTAAAAAATAGTTAATAAATTAAAAAAATTAGAAATTTAAAACTAATAATATTATAGAATTTAAATTCATACAAACCGAAATAGAAAAAAACATTCAGAAAGTTTAAAATTCATACAAACCGAAATAGAAAAAAAAAACATTCAGAAAGTTTAAAAAAGCCGAAAAAAACTAAGATGAACTCGAAGACATCAAACGATCTAGCTTCTGCATTATCTCGGTGTTGAACTTCTTCTGGGATGCCAACTCAGGAAGGATAGTGGCATTCTCCGAATGGAGAGTGGCATTCTCAGAAAGGATAGTGGTGTTCTGCTCCTCCAATGCCCCAATCTGTTCATCTTTGTCATGCAGCTCCTCGAGAATCATGGGATCGGCATACGGAGCTTGCGAAGAAGATGCCGGATACGAAGAAGCACAGGGGGCCAACCCAACTAAACGGCCTCCTTTCCTTTTAGGAACCGCCTACAAAAATATTTAAAGTTAGTAAATAGGGACAAGTTAGTAATCGTCATTATAAGAAAAATATATTAATAAAAAAAATTACCTTTTCAACCATCTCATTTATTTGCAATAGAGACAAGTTGGTTGAAGCTCCCGTAGAATCGCCGTCATCAGAGAGAGGCTGAGATTGAGATACTATTTCAGCTTCCACCAAATCAACGACACCTTTGATCACGGGGTCCTGAATTTGACCCGTCGTCTTGTTAGTGTGAGCCACCTTAATGAGTTGGAGACGACCAACGGGATTACTGTCATTTGCTTCGATCTAAAAAAACCGCCATTATTAGCCAAGGAATATATAAAATATTTATTTAAAAAATATAAAGATAAATAATAATAAAAAACTTACAAGTTCATCCTCCTTAGTAGACATAGAGCAAGCGCCGAGGTTGTGCACATACATACCTTTCCCGTCACGATCGCTCTTCCGGTTCTTGGAGTTCCTAGAAGACGTCTCTGCAGTTTCTTCCTTCTCCCAATGAGCTATCAACTGCTCCCACACCGTCTCGTTGATGAACTGTGGCCTCTTGTTCTTCTGCCAAACTGTCTCAATACAGTTTCGTTAAGTCCTTCTGGAAAATGTTTCGTTAAGTCGTTTCCCATTTTTATGGCATTCGTACAATCTTCCACTCAATACAGTTCTTCAACTATGGAGTTATTATAAGAAGTGGGTTTCATAATTTGAGATGCCTTTCTACAATTTTCCTGCCGCTCTTTTTTTTTTTGAACTGAAAAAAAAAGGTTAAACCCGGATCTATTAAAGACACAGACCTAACCCCCGGGTGGGAGGTGTAACCCATGGATTGATCATCTCCCGGGTATTCAAATGGGCCGTAAGCATGGGCCCATATCCGCGTGGCCACATGTGGAACTAATAATTTCGCACTAGAGGGGAGTCGATCCCTGGCCTTGACCAACAGGGCAACTTCTCCTCTAGTGGAAACCACTAGACCACCACGATGTGGTTATTCCTGCCGCTCTTGAGTTTGTGAAGTGCGGATTTTATTATTTGTATAGTAATATTTTCTTTACGAGCGAATTTAACAGTGAATATCCCATCTTTAAAGTATGTCTATAAGAACATATAGACATCAAATCTTCTGGAACCCTAATGAATCATATTTTTATTTACGGGATTATTCTGATATTCTCCAATAAAATGTACAGTTAAATGAAAAAAGAAGAGTTATTTTAATGAATTAATCCCAAAGTAACTCCATATATCATATATTGCCCGTATATGGAGTGTTACTAATCTAATATTTATAATTGTTTACCATGCGTTTGATGTTTATATGTACATAAATAAAAGAAAATTTTATACAATCTTCATTTTTTCTTTTACGATTAAGATGTTTAATGAATTTGTGATGCTCATTTAGCAACTTGCAAATAGTCCTTAGCCTTCAGTATGTTGTTTGATTTGATTTTACATAATAGTGATAATACATTTGAACATGATACTTTGACTTATCACTAATATCAACAATAAATTCTTGTGCTGACCCCAAAAGGTAATGATGATTATGATTGCTGATTTTTATGTATTTACATATGTCGACTGTACGCACTACAATAAAGCAGCTGATTTGCCAAGGTAAAATTTTTTTTTTTTTTGGTCAAAGGTAAAATTTATAAGGGAAGTATTCCACGCAAATTCGTGAAAGATCTCTAAGAAAATTACGAGTAAAACATGACCCATGGCACCTCCCTTGAATGGAATCGCCAGGAGAGTTCCAGAAAAATATCAAGAGGATTTTTTTTTAAACGTTACATTCTTTTTTTTTTGTTTAAACGGAATGGTCACAAAGTCAAATATAAGTTTATTGGGCCGTAATACATGGAAACCCAACTTTAACCCAGAAGCTCATTTGTGTAGAATTTTTTTTTTTCCACTATCAGTTAAAAAGCTCAGTTATGTTGAAAGTTTATAGGTTAGATTTAAGAATTTATAGGTAATATAATTAAAATTACTAATACCAAATAAATTACATAACAATTACTAAGAATAAAATTTTGTAAATTTTGAACTCATAAACAATTTCTATGAGTACAAATAAGTATATTTTAAAACATAAAAAAGTCAACAAAATTATTAATAGATTAGAATATCTTAATAAAATACATAATCTTATAATAAACAAAATTTGACAGAAATTTTAAAAAGACACAAATCCCGTGCTTTGAAAGCATGGATCAAAATCTAGTATACTATATAAATCTATGTCAATATCATTAAATTTTAATTATATACCATATAAAGTAAATAAAATGTTTGTTTTGATTTATTTACCAGAAACATGACCGTAAATAAACGAAATGTATTGGTTTTTGATTTATGTGCTTACGCTAATGTATATATTTTTATCGATACAAAATATTTTTTAAATATGTCATTTTTAATATGTTATTTGATCCTCACAATCCCAGAGATACACTTTTTTCAAATCAAAATTATTTTTAATATTGGAAGCACTATATATATATATTATTTCATTCAGATTAAGTATTTTAGTCTTGATTTTTATTCCTAAAACGTTTTTAGTGACATATCATGACAAGATTCCAATCACCTCTTTTTGAGTTTGTTCGAAGAATGAGAGATTTAATCATTCGTCTCATTTTTGTTTCTCCCTAATACCTTATCTAGCTATTATAATTGTAAAAATGAGAGATTTGAACTATTTATTATAAGTATTCTAGTTTATCATTTAATAAATCAAACAGCTCTTACTTTATACATAGTTTACATATACTAGAATGGTAAAATATTATATATATATATATTATCGGTATACTCTTAAGTAACTAAACCTCAAAAGCGTAGGTTAATAAAATAAGTAATTTGTTTTATTGTTCAAAAATTAGATAATTTTTAGACCGAACTGGTGAAATATATACTAGACATACATTTATATTTTGAGTCTACACTTATATTCTATAACAGCTTAATATATTAAATTTGAAAACTAACCTGTGAATAGAGTTTGCGGATAATTTTCTTCAAAATTTTAATTCTTAGATATGTATCTGGAGTAGAACTAACTTTTACAAGTGTCCATCTTCTTAAATTGACACTTATGTAATTTACCAAATTCACATAAGAAATTTAAAAAGAAACAAAACTCATATCAGTGACACAAAAATGAGAACGAAAACACAATTTTATAGAGGTAGAAAATGAAATTACTTATTCGGAGTCAATAGTAAACAAATCGATAGCAAAAAAACTAATCTTCTTTCGTCATTTTAAAATTGATGTTGCCTATCTGGTTTTTGTGATTTGTCTCAATCGTACAACTTAATTTTATTTTGTGCATATGAAGTCTTAAAAATAACTAAAATGAATTTTAATACATTAAATTTTCAACGACAATGATATATGTAAGAGACCAACATATGTATTCGTCATTTTACAATCGATAAAATTTGTAGTATTGCAAAATGTTAAAACCGTTTAATTGATAAACACTAGTATAAATAATTCAGTCCGTGCATGCGCGCGGGTTATCATCTAGTTTGTTATAGCAAAGAAGAAAAAAGAGAGACTGGTGTGTCTTATTCTATGAGTAATTAGTATTTTATATAGGATTACAATAGTTTGGAAACAAAGTTTAACTTGAAAAATAAGTAAAGCTTGGAGAACAAGTACATCTAAGACTCGTTATAATAGGCATACCACAATATTCATAACACTTCCCCTTAATGTATATTATGCGCATGATATGCTGCCTCGTTAAAAACCTAACCAAGAAAATCCAAAGGGAAAAACCTTAAATAAATTATTATTAATTATTTATCTAACCATAATTCAATAAATAATAAAACAGGGGGAAAGTGCCTTTTTCGACCCCTACTATTCTTGTCGTGCCCTTCCATACCCAAACAAAAGATAAGTGCTAAATACGACCTAAACTAAAAATTAATTTGAATTGTAGACATGAACTCTAAATCGTGTGCATAAACATACCTTGACTAACATCGCGTTAGTCAACCGTTATCTTTACTATAGTGGCCGAAATTTTTAAAAATATGCACTTGCTAGGGATCGAACCTTGGTCTGATGGATATAAAACAACTTTAGTTACCACTCTGCTACAAGGCTTCTTTTGTTCTCTCATTAGATTTAAAACAGATTTTGATCCATATATTCTAAGAGAAACTTAAAAGATAAATAATCTTTTTTTTAAAACATAAGTAGGTTTTCAAAGGGCGGTATTTCAGAAATGCTTCACCTTTGGAACCGATCCATTCATACTCTCCGTCATATGGCTGGCGGAGTATTGTTTCTGCTAGATCTCTGGTAAGCAAAAGATTAATTAAACGGGTGGGATCAGGTTCTTCTATTTCTGTATGGAATGACCCATGGCTCCTAACCACTCGCCCGAGACCAGCAAATAAAAATCAACACAATTTATATCCGAACCTTCAAGTGGAGTCTCTTATAGACTCTACCTCACACACTTGGAATTCACAGACAATTCGGGCTTTGGTGGATCCAATGGATGCGACACTTATAGAAAGCATACCACTGAGCAGGACTCAGAGGATAGATAGAGATGGATGGCACTTCACAAAGAACGGAAAATATACGGTCAAATCAGGATATCAGGTAGAACGGATTTATCCAGATAGAGAAAGGCCACCATTATTAATTGGTCCCACGGTAGATGTTCTGAAGGCTCAGTGCTAGAAAATACGTTGCCCACCAAAGTTAAAAAAATTTCTATGGCAATTAGTGACAGGATGTATAGCAGTGAAAAATAATTTATATGCAAGGTGAATACAAGGGGATATTTGTTGTGGAAGATGTGGAGACCAGGAGGAATCCATAAACCATGTGTTTTTTGAATGCCCTCCAGCTATTCAGGTTTGGGCTTTATCGAAGATACCATCAAATCCAACTATCTTTCCGACAAGTGCTCTCTTCACAAATTTGGATCATCTGTTCTGGAGAGTTGTTCCGCAGATGGAAGTTCATCAGTTTGCATGGATACTATAGTATATCTTGAAAGCTAGGAATAATAAAGTTTTCAGTAATCTGGATATTGATCTTTTGGATACGCTTAAGTTGGCAGAAACGGAATCAACACTGTGGGCTGAGGCACAGATTTTGAAAGAGCAGAGGACAAGACCACAAATAGTAGATACGACCCTGCCGTCAATTCCAGGAAGATGGTGTTTTGTGGATGGCTCATGGAAAGAGGGTGATACTTTTTCAGGACAAGGTTGGTACATCACTTTAGAAGGATTTGATGGATTGTTGGGGGCAAGAAATGTTCGGGCTAGTCTCTCTCCCCTTCATGCGGAGATGGAAACGCTACTCTGGGCAATGGTATGCATGAAGAATTTACGTCAATTTCAGGTTACGTTTGCAACAGATTGTTCTCAATTGGTGAAGATGGTTTCGGAACCAGAAGAATGACCAGCTTTTGCAACTTATTTGGACGATGTCAAGATCCTGAAAGAGAGTTTCACCCGATCAGAGATTATCTATGTACCACGGACGCAAAATATAAAGGCGAATAGACTAGCACACAGTGTTAGGAAGCATCCATCTTTCGTCGTTCACATGGATACGGATCACCCGGTTTGGTTTACAGAGTCAGTATGAGTCTGTAAAAGTCGATGACAAAAAAAAAAAAAAAAAACATAAGTAGGTTTAAAAAATAAGTAGATTTCATAAACTATTCAATCAAATTTGAAAATAACATTTATAAAATAGATATCTAATTTTAAATAT
Organism: Brassica napus; assembly: GCF_020379485.1. Classification (NCBI taxonomy): domain Eukaryota; kingdom Viridiplantae; phylum Streptophyta; class Magnoliopsida; order Brassicales; family Brassicaceae; genus Brassica; species Brassica napus. The sequence continues at coordinate 31,476,616 of NC_063444.1, forward strand.
TTAAAATTTAAAAATCTATATATAATAGTGAAAATATTTTTTTTTCTTAAAAAACAAAACTTATATTTTAAAATAAAAAATGTACAGAAATCTAAATAAAATTATATAAAACTTAAAATACATAGATTATAGATCATAGTTTAAGTTTAAGCTTTATATAATAATTACATATATTAGCTATGTATTTTAAGTATTATATAATTTTATTTCGATTTTTGTACATTTTTATTTTAAAATTTAAGTTTTGATTTTTAAGAAAAAAAATTAGAATCACTGTTAAATATAATTTTTTAAATTTAAATATTTAAAATTAGATACTTATTTTAGAAATATCATTTTAAAATTTGATTGAATAATTTGTGAAATGTCATTTTTAGTTTTATTGCATGTGTAAAAGTGTAAGAAACTTAAAATACATAAATTATTGATGCAATTATAATTTTTATTAAAAATAGTTAAACAAAAAAAAAGCCCTTAGAATATATGGATCAAAATCTACTTATTTTGTAAATCTAATAAGCAAATAATATGAGCGTTGTAGCACAGTGGTAAATACAGCTGTGTCATATCTGCCGGACCATTCCTACCAAATACATATTTTAAAAAATTCCAGCCATCACAAAACGACGTCGTTTGGTCTAGAGATAGCACACAGTTTAGAGTTCAAGTCTACAATTCAAATTAGTTTTTAGTTTAGGTCGTATTTATCACTTATCTTTTGTTTGGGTATGAAAAGGCATAATACAAATAGTAAAGGTCGAAAAATGCATTTTTCCAAATAAAACAGAATGTATAATATTATTGGTCATATAATACTGACTGTTAATAAATTTTAGAGAAAAATTAAAAACGTCATCTAATGTGTAATAAAAAATCCTCTAAAACGTCAAACATAAAAAATGGAGGAAGGATTATATATAATTATGCTAAATACAAATATAAATATAATCAAAATTTTTTTTTTTTTTGTGTATATCTTTTGATTTTAACAGATGACCTTCTCGAACTATTCATACAAAAAAAATTATTTTTATTTTTTATACAAAATATCATTGATTGTTCGCCTAACTACAACTCGAACAATAATAAAATAAATTTATAATATCAAATCATCATATAACATAAAAGTTAATAAACTTTATGTTAAAAATTGAAACATTATCTAATTTGAAAATAAAAACAAGAGAAATTGCCACAAATACCACATACATAGTACCACTTTTCATGTATACACTAATCACTTTTACCTTCACTTTTAATGAATGGTAGAAGACACTTATACCTCTGGGTTTAACTAATGTAGACTTAGGTTTTAGAGTTGAGGGGGTGGAGTAGGGGGTTTGGAATATGAAATTTAGGATTCTAATAAATATATAAATAAATACTTAAAAAATATATAAAAAATTTTAAAAATAGTTTCAAACATAATTTTGGATTTTCAAAATGAAAATTTGAAAAAAATAAAAAAAAAATTTATAGAAAAGTTCGAATTTGAAAAAGTATAATTCGAAAACATAACAAAAAATAATGATTTTTTTTATTTTTTTATTTAAATAATGATTTATTATATATATAAAGAACAAAGGTATGAGTCTTTTGCCACTTAATGGAGAAGGTATTTTTGAAAATGTCTATCCCCTGTTCAAGATTACGCTAGCCGCTAGTCGGGCGGTCGGTGTGGGTCTAGCCAGTTAACACAAAAGCTGGATATAATCGGGGAGTACGCGGGGCGTAAGTTTTCATGAAAAATGATTTTTTAATTAAAAATATATAAAAAATTCCTTTAAAAAATGTATATGTCGGTTATGACAAATGGATTGTCGTAGCTCAACGGTGAGGGGAGTCTTTATTTGACATTGGGACCAGGGTTCAACAGCAGCAAGGTGTATAATTGTGTGTTTTTGTCCTTTTTAACGAAGGGTACAAAGGTAATTTCAGCTTTCTTCTTTTTCCTCAAGCTCTAACCTAATTTTTGCAGCCATTTTTCTGTGTTTTCAACACAAACACCCTTTTTGATGGCGATTTACTTCATTTTAACTTAGTTTATTGATGTTAGGAGTTTTCAAGGCTCATAAGACAAATGATGTAGTATAAAAGATTGTCGAACCAGTTCTGAGGGATATCAAAGCACCGAGAATGCAAGTAATCACTTAATCTAAGTGCAACTAATGATTTATATGGGTTTTAAACTACCACTAATACTAGAAAGCAATTACAGAATAATACTTTCTTGACTAAGGGAAAAGAGAACTCATGGGCATAGGGATTAGACCTTGGGTGATCAAGTATCGAACTAAGGATGGCAAATGATCAATCAAACTATCGACCTTAAGCCTAGACACAATTCTAAGCAAGCTCTATGTCTAGATGAATGCTCATTTGCTAACATATCTCAAACATCAAATGTCTTTGGTTGAATAATGTGAAAGCAATCATTACTAACAAGTCTATTAGCTATCTTAGCACCTTTAACAACAAATGTCTTTGGCAAAGTATACTAAAAGCCTAGGAGAGTTGTCTCAGGCATTTCATCAAACACCTTTTGGGTGGGAAATGCCTATTGATCAACTTTTGAGTGGCCAACTCAGAAGATGCATTATGAATACTCTACTAGCAAGGAACAAGAATGATCTACACTAAAACATCCTAGAACTAACCTAATCACCCTTGATCTCCCTAACCCATGAATTCAAAAGGTGATTACTCACTAATCTTCATGATTCCTCTTAAACCCATATTGGATTTCAGATTAATCATGTAGAGAAATAGATAAGAAATCAAAAAGAACACAAGATGAAAGCAATGAAATTTGAATCAAAAGAAGTTTTACTAGTTGTTCTCCAGAAAAGAGATTCTCTGCCTCCAATGGCTTACCAAAGTACTTAACTTAGGTTTAGGCAATGTAAAAGAACAAAACAAATGACCAAAAGGCCCTTGAAATAACATAAAAATCGTCCAAGCAAAACACGCGGAGCGACCTAGCATAGCCGCTCCAGGAGGTCGCTCCCGACGCGTTTCTTCGTGTCTCGCCCCGTCAAAACACGAGCGACTTGAGCTGGTCGCTCTGGCTGGTCGCTCTGGCTGGTCGCTCTGGCTGGAGCGACTCGAGATAGTCGCTCTGGGCTGGTCGCTCTGGCTGGGAGCGACCTTGGTAGGTAGGTCGCTCCAGGATGCTCGATTTTGGTGTCTCCGGACGAGAGGACGCGAGCGACCTTGGTGTGTCGCTCTGGGAAAGTCGCTTCGGGATGTGGTGCACAGCGACTTCATGTAGTCGCTTCAGGCAGTGCTCGTCCAAAGATCACTCTAATCACCTCCTTTGAGCTCCAAATGTACCCAAATGTCTCCAGGAACTCCATGTGGTACTCCAATACCTAATAGAGACATATGTATGCAAAATGCAACCTATGCATGGCTAAATCCTAATCTATATGATGAAAATGCACATGAATAAATGGATAAAACAATGTAAATATGCAAAACTCCCCCAAACTTATTCTTTTACTTGTCCTCAAGTGAACTTTCTAGAACTCATAGGGAGAGAGGTTTGAAGGTGGGAGCTCATAGCCAAAAGAAACACACAAAGCACGCAAATCAACATCTAAATTCAGCATTAGTACACCCTCTCTTATTATATTCTAGCTTCTCTAGGCCTATCTCAACTCTTTTCATCCCTACACTCATCATCATGCATTCACACATGCAAATCAGCCAACTCTCAAGTTCATTAAGCATAGCATCAAGTGAATTCTTGCAAATGGTCAATTGGTCCAAATCATTTGGGTAAGGGGAGGCTTTTTAATCAAGTGAGTCAAGGGGTTCAAGATATATGATATTTAAGGAAGTATACTCTCAAGACAAGTAGCCTTGACATTGCACATAATATATCTAAGAAAGGGATCAACTCATGCTTACAATGCTCAATCTCCATTGTTCTACCCTTTTCCCAAACATATATGACACACATTCATTTCCCTATTCCAAACCCAACTCACATCTCTCACCCAAGGACTTCAAAAGCATTTCCCAACATAAAACTCTCTTTTTTTTTTCTTTTTTTTTTTTACAAGGGATTTCTTACACTCTTTTGAACACCTCTTAGCTCATACTAGTTTTGCTAGCCCCCTTTCTTTATTCTTTCTCTTTTTCTTTTTTTTTTTTTTAATATGTTTGGGGGCCAAGACTTTTCACAAATTGAGCTATAAGTTTCTCTACTTATCCCATAAAGACTAGTCAATTAAGCACAAGAGTTCACTCTTTTCCTTCAACTTTCTCATACTCCCAAATCAAACTTTACAACACTCACCCCCATCCTATGGCTAGACAATAATGTGCCTAATCTAGCAAGAATGAAGATCAAGCATTGTCGTTCCCGATACTCTCAACATTATGTGCATGTAAGACTTTCCGAAAAAAGTCTCACTCATCAATCAATGAAGGCTTAAAAGGAGGAAGGGATTTTGGGGAGAGGTCTACCACTAGAGGTTGTCAAAAAGATTGGCATAAAGGATGTGACAACTCAAGTGTGTATATCCATGATTCAGTACACAAGGGACCATGAGCAAGATGCATTAAGTTCGTTCAGTTCAAATAAGGTTGTAGTTGGCTTCAAAGACTGAGTTTCAGCAATCAACAAGTTTCAGGAAGAGTTTTCCAGGCTCGAAGCATACAAGTCTTTTTGAGAGGTGCATAAGCTACTCAGGTGCAAAGTAATGTTCTTTACAAGGCATTTCAAATCATTTCTCCAATGCAAGTAAATGCAATCTATATGCTCTAGACTCTCCTAGAAATGCAAATGATGCAAACTAAATGATTTTTTTTAAGCAAATATGTATGTATAATGCAATGCATGAGACTCAAAATCATCAAAGCAAATGTGATCAAATACTTGGTACCTCCCCCACACTTAAATCACAGAGTCTCTGTGCGAGTGAGAGAGAGATACCCAAAAGATAACTAAAATGCAAAATATGAACTGGTATATACAAGGAAAAGTAGTGGGTTACCTTCTATGGGGAATGAGTAGAGGGAGATGCTCCCTCCTCGTCGTCCTCAGGTGGTAACTCTTCAAGGTGCTCATCAGCAGGAGTGCCCATCTCTTCAATGTAGAAGGCTTGCCCGAACACAGTTGGTTTTCTCATTTTCTCCTTGATGTCAAAGTGGAGGATGTTCTCTTTACCCAAATGGAGATCAATCGTGCCTTCCTTCACATTAACAATAGCTCATGCTGTAGCTAAGAATGGCCTTCCTAGAATCAATGAGTCTTGAGGCTCCTCACCCATCTCAAGCACCACAAAATCTGTAGGTATCTCATACCTTCCAATCTTCACAGGGAGGTCCTCTAAGATGCCCACAGGGTACTTCACTGAACGATCAGCTAACACCAGAGAGAGTCTACACTTCTTGTACTGAGTGAATCCAAGATTTTTTGCAACAGACAAAGGCCTCACGCTGACACTAGCTCCCAAATCACAGAGAAATTTCTCAAATACCATAGGTCCAAAAGCATAAGCTAGTGTGAAGCATCCTCGATCCTCTAACTTCTCTGGAACATCAAGCCTCTGAATGATGGCACTGCACTCATGGGTAAGAATCATCATGCCTTCCATCTCCTTCTTCTTTGCAGCTACAACATCTTTCAGGAACCTGTTGTATTGAGGAATCAACATGAAAGCATCGATGATGGGCATTGCAACCTGAGCTTCACTCATTTGCTTCTCAAACAGAGCCTTGTACTTCTCTAGCAGGTGCTTCTTGAATCTACCAGGGAATGGAAGTTTGGGTTCATAGGGAGGAGGAACAGAAGAAGGCTCACTTGCTGGAACAGCAGCTTCACCATCTTGTATTGTTTTCTTCTCTTCTCCAACCTTTCCTTTACCTTTAGCTTCCATAATCTTCTCCAAAATCTCATCATTGGTCTTCTCATCAACAATTACCACATCATCATCTAAATTGATGGCCACCTCCTCACCTAGTTTCTCAGCATCCCTGGTGAGGGTTGTAGGAGGTAATTGCTTACCACTCCTAAGGGTGATAGCTTTGGCCTCTTTGGGGTTTTGGTCAGATTTTCTAGGTAGAGATCCTTGCTGGCGGTTCTGGTGAGTGTTCATGGAAGCAAACTGATTCTCTAAATTCTTGAAAGTAGAAGTAAGATGTGAGGATTTGTTGTTGAGCTCATTGTAGCTCCCATCAATCTTGGAATGAAGGTTCTTCAACTCATAACCAACATGCTTCTCACTTCTAGTCTGAGACTCCAAGATTTGTTTCAGTAAGGTATCAGTGCTGCTCCCTTGAGGAGCAGAGGAACCAGACGAGAGGTTTTGCTGAGGCTGATAGCTGCCTTGCTGGTTGTTTCTAGGCGGATAACCACTCTGTTGGTTGTTGGGATATGATTTCTGTTGGTAGTTGTTGTACTGAAAGTTGGGCTCTTTTTTGTACCAGCTACCATTATTGTTGATGAAACACAGCTCTTCCTGACCTTCCAAACCCTCAACCTCATGGACAACAGGTGGTGTCTCTTGGCTTGGGTTACCAACAAAGTGCAGCTGCTCTTGGGTGGCTTTATCAGCAATGAGGATGTCTATCTTATCCTGTTGAGCTTTCAACTCCTTCCTCGTCTGCTTATCATCTGTTCGACTGCCTCTGTCGTGGTCTCCACTGTAGACTGCATCACTCTTTACCATGTTGTCAACCAGCTCCTCTGCATCTTCCTCAGTTCTCCCCAAGAAGAACCCATTGCTAGCTGTATCCAGTCTGGCCCTGTACTTAGGAAGAGCACCACGGTAGAATGTGCTCAACAAGCTCTCCTTAGAGAAACCATGGTGTGGGCATTGAGCTTGGTAGCCCTTGAATCTCTCCCAGGCTTCACTGAAGCCTTCCAAGTTCTTCTGTTGAAAGCTGGAAATCTCATTTCTCAGCTTAGCAGTTCTTGAAGTAGAAAAGAACTTCTCCAAAAATGCTTTCTTGCAGTCATCCTAGGTGGTTATAGAGTCGATGGGTAGAGACTTTTCCCATTGACGTGCCTTATCCCCCAAAGAGAAAGGGAATAGCTTGAGCTTTAAGGCATCTTCGGACACACCATTGGTCTTTGACAACCCATAGTAGCTGTCGAACCTGTCCAAGTGATCAAATGGGTCCTCTAGAGCCAAGCCATGATACTTGTTGTTCTCGATCACGTTGAGGAGTCCTGATTTGATCTCAAAGTTGTTGGTTGCTACAGCTGGTGCTCGGATTCCCAATCTATGACCATGAATGTTGGGGCGGTCATAAGTGCCAATGGGTCGAGCTGCTCGCTGTTGGTTTTGTGGAACGTTTTTAGCTCCATTGACGTCCGCATCATTTTGAGGTATGTCTCCCATATCAGTATCCAATCTCTGCAAGTGAGCATGTTGCTCTTCTTCTCTTCTCTTTCTAGCACTCTCTCTCTCTAAAGCTCTGATGTTTGCTGCTCTTGGAACTAGGTTTGATGGACCCCTGCTCCGCAAGTTCATACACCTGTAGATGAAAGGGAGGTGAAGAAGGAGAATCAGTAACAAAAGAAAATAAAAATGACTTAGTCTCAAGTAAGTGACTAAATCTCAATGTTCAAATCTACTCAGAACTTGGCAACGGCGCCAATTTGATGTTAGGAGTTTTCAAGGCTCTTAAGACAAATGATGTAGTATAAATGATTGTCGAACCAGTTCTGGGGGATATCAAAGCACCGATAATGCAAGTACTCACTTAATCTAAGTGCAACCAATGATTTATATGGGTTTTAAACTACCACTAATACTAGAAAGCAATTACAGAATGATACTTTATTGACTAAGGGAAAAGAGAACTCATGGGCATAGGGATTAGACCTTGGGTGATCAAGTATCGAACTAAGGATGGCAAATGATCAATCAAACTATCGACCTTAAGCCTAGACACAATTCTAAGCAAGCTCTATGTCTAGATGAATGCTCATTTGCTAACATATCTCAAACATCAATTGTCTTTGGTTGAATAATGTGAAAGCAATCATTACTAACAAGTCTATTAGCTATCTTAGCACCTTTAACAACAAATGTCTTTGGCAAAGTATACTAAAAGCCAAGGAGAGTTGTCTCAGGCATTTCATCAAACACCTTTTGGGTGGGAAATGCCTATTGATCAACTTTTGAGTGGCCAACTCAGAAAATGCATTATGAATACTCTACTAGCAAGGAACAAGAATGATCTACACTAAAACATCCTAGAACTAACCTAATCACCCTTGATCTCCCTAACCCATGAATTCAAAAGGTGATTACTCACTAATCTCCATGATTCCTCTTAAACCCATATTGGATTTCAGATTAATCATGTAGAGGAATAGATGAGAAATCAACAAGAACACAAGATGAAAGCAATGAAATCTGAATCAAAAGAAGTTTTACTAGTTGTTCTCCAGAAAAGAGATTCTCTGCCTCCAATGGCTTACCAAAGTACTTAACTTAGGTTTAGACAATGTAAAACAACAAAACAAATGACAAAAAGGCCCCTGAAATAACATAAAAATCGTCCAAGCAAAACACGCGGAGCGACCTAGCATAGCCGCTCCAGGAGGTCGCTCCCGACGCGTTTCTTCGTGTCTCGCCCCGTCAAAACGCGAGTGACTTGAGCTGGTCGCTCTGGCTGGAGCGACTTGAGATAGTCGCTCTGGGCTGGTCGCTCTGGCTGGGAGCGACCTTGGTAGGTCGCTCTGAGAGGTCGCTCCAGGATGCTCGATTTTGGTGTCTCCGGACGAGAGGACGCGAGCGACCTTGGTGTGTCGCTCTGGGAAAGTCGCTCCAGGATGTGGTGCACAGCGACTTCTTGTAGTCGCTCCGGGAAGTCGCTCCAGGCAGTGTTCGTCCAAAGATCACTCTAATCACCTCCTTTGAGCTCTAAATGCACCCAAATGTCTCAAGGAACTCCATGTGGTACTCCAATACCTAATAGAGACATATGTATGCAAAATGCAACCTAGACATGGCTAAATCCTAATCTATATGATGAAAATGCACATGAATAAATGGATAAAACAATGTAAATATGCAAGATATCATTTATCTGTTACTAACACTAAACTATGAAAGATCTATGCGATTGCATACGTTTTTTTTTCTGATCCGAGTTTTAGTCCGACTATGGTAAAATCACGGCGGTAGAGCTCCACCGAGTGCTTTTCTGGAGCAGAATCGGTCACTCTGGCCACGTTTTCGAACAAGGTGTCTATCTAGTGGTGGTAAAGATGAAAAGTGGTACTATGAAAGTAGTAAACATAAAATTTCCCAAAAAACAAATTCTTCTAAAACGCCAAATACTAAAAACAGATGAAGTTTATTATAAGTTTTTTCTGGTCTAGTAGTAATAGGTCCAATATGTTTACATTTTTGTTTAGTAGTAGTATATTCATTTTTATTCTATGCATGGAAGCACTCACTAGCCTTCTCAATCATGCAGAGAGCCAAGGGAAGATAACGGGTATGCACATCACGCGCGCGTGTCCTTCGGTATCCCATCTCTTTGCTGATGATAGCATTTTCTTCTGTAAGGCGGAGCCCTGTGAATGTGAAGAAGTAATGAAAGTAGTCAGGAAATATGGTAAAGCATCTGGCCAATGTATCAACTTTGACAAATCATCCTTACTCTTTGGTAAGCGAATTAATGCAAATATTAGACAAGAGATTAAAAATGCACTGGGAATACAAAATGAAGGAGGAATGGGAACTTACCTTGGTATCCCGAAAGACATAAGTGGCTCCAAGTGAAAACTTTTTGCATTTCTAAAGGATAAGTTGATGCATAGAGTGAATGGCTGGACAGGTAGATGGCTCTCAAAAAGAGGAAAGGAAGTGTTGATTAAATCCATTCTGCTAGCTCTTCCGACTTACGTTATGTCTACTTTCCTGCTCCCTTTGGAGATGTGTGAAAACCTAGCAAGTGCCATTGCTTAATTCTGGTGGAGTTCAAATCCACCAAAAAGAGGAATACACTAGACGAAATGGGAAAAAGTCTGTTTACCAAGAGAGGAGGGTGGCATTGGTTTTCGTATGATCCATGAATTAAATTTGGCACTATTGGCAAAACAATTATGGAGGCTAGTTCAATTCCCTGACTCTTTGGTTGCTCGGGTTTTGAGGGGAAGATACTATAGATTGAGTTCACCACTCAGAGTAAACTCTGCTAGCAGCCCATCTTATGTGTGGACTAGCATTTCTGCTGCAAGGAAGTTATTATTACTGGGAATCAGACATAAGATACATTCAGGTTATGAAGTCAAGGTGTGGGAGGATCTGTAGATTCCAACAACCCCTGCGAGACCAGCTATCTCTATAGCGCCAATAAGGCATCCTAATATGAGAGTTAGCGACCTCATTAATCCTGTAATGGATGTTGCTCTATTGGAGAACTATGTCAACCATGATGACGTACCACTTATAAGGAGTTTGGCCATAAGCTCAACTCATTGTCGTGATACATTCTGCTGGAACTACACAAAGAATGGCCTATACACAGTTAAGTCTGGATATTGGATGGCTCAGAATTTATTAAAGACAGGGGAGGAGAAGGAAGTCTTGGAGCCGAGTATCACTAAGCTTCAAGCATTTGCATGGAAGTTAAAGGCGCCAAAGAAGATATGTCATCTTATATGGCAATTCTTAACTAGTTATGTGGCAGTAACGAGGAACTTAGCAAGACGCAATATCAGGTGTGATAACTACTGCCCGAGATGTGGAGAACTAGAAGAATCTGTAACCCATGCTATATTTGAGTGCCCGCCAGCTCTACAAGTTTGGTCCTTCTCATCGACTCCAACAAGCCCAGATATATTCCCACTACCAAGCGTCTACACAAATATGGATTACCTATTCTGGAGGAAAAACAGTATTATCGAACCAGAACAAGACATGGATCCTTATCCCTGGCTAGTCTGGTACATTTGGAAGGCTAGGAATGACAAACTTTTCAGGGGGATAGACAGAGATCCTTTGGAGCTAGTACGACATGCAGGAAGTGAATGTCAAGCTTGGTTTGATGCGAATAAAGTGGTACAGCCAGTGGTACAAGATAACAATCCTGAGGAACCCCAAGTCATAAGCTTGGGTAATATTTGCTAGTTAGATGGATCTTGGATGGCCTCTGCTCACTTTAGTGGATGTGGATGGATCTGGATGGATAGTGAAGGGAACATTCAACTGATGGGAACAAGAAATTTCACTCGACGCGAATCAACCTTGCATTCGGAAGTAGAAGCGCTGCGGTGGGTAATGGAGAACATGCTTCAACATTCAACATGCGAGAGCTTTGGGACTGACTGTAAGGAGTTGATATCAATGATAAAGGAACCTCATGCATGGCCAAGTTTTGCGACGGAATTGGAAATGATAGAGACGCTGCAGATATGCTTCCCGGATTTCAACATCATTCATGTTCCACGAGCGCGCAATCAGATTTCAGATTTTTTAGTTAAGACTGCTAGATCTTTCCATGAGAAGTTACATTATATTGGTTGTTCTATTACGGTCTGGTAACCCAGACCACCTCAAGTTTGAGTAATAGAATGGCCCTTTGACGTCAAAAAAAAAGAAACTAAAAGATGCCTAATCTTACAAAAATAGATTATATTATCGAGTTTATCCGTTGTTGTTTTTTTTAAAGTAACAAATCACAAATTTTTTTTTTGCAAATAATAATGAATATTATCAGTAAATAAATTTAAAACAAATTTTACAATTTATTTATAAGATTTAAAAAGCAATATTTATAATTTTTAAAAAGTAGCTATGACATTTTAATTTTATATATTAGTAGTGTTTTACGACAAATAAAAGATTTTGATATCATAATATTCAATTTTATTGATAAAATTTTATGTTTAAATCCAAACATATTGTTTTCTAAAAGGGAAATATTATTTTTTTAGTCACACATGATAAAAATATATTGCTATGATTATTAATAAATGTAGTGATGTATATGAATGGTTAATTAATTTAGTAACCATATATGGGTTTGAAACTTTGAATTGATCACATTTTACTTTGATTATTAAGTAGCTAAATCAAATTATAAAATATAATATGTGGGTTTTGTTTCATTAATTTTATTATTCGATTTCATTTTTTAATCTAGAGGTATCTTGGACCTATAGAAGAGCCCAACTAATCCTTAAGAAGAGTTGTTGTTTACAGATAAACTCATTCTCGGAGTATTCAAATAAAATCTAAACATGACCCCATCTCTGCATGGCCCTGCAAATTTAATGTCGTTAAGATGTTTCAAATCCATATCTTTCCAATGTCAATCTACCGCTAAACCATCTCTGTTGTGGTTTACGATTTCATTTTCCATCTACATGTTTTGACCTACTAACAATAATTTGATATAATGTTTGTAGGAAACTATTGATTATGTATTACCTAAATAAAATAACATTGGTCTATGGGAAATGTTTGGAATACACCTTTTCTTAATTTTGGAAGAGAAACTCTCGGAGCATATATGGATATTTTGTCTCCCATTATTGCTGAAATTTTTATTGCATTATATTTTTCGTAAAAGCTAATTTAAGTAGTAGAGACATCACATGTTTACTATCGATGAAGAAAAGAGAAAGCACTACATTTGTTAACTTTTTAGGTTAACTTAGGGATTAAAGAAAAAAAAATCTTAGCCCTCGTAACCCTAGCCACCGTCTTTTTCTTTTGGTGGTTCAGTCGGAGAGTAGCCGCTGTTCTTTCCGCCACCTAACTTCTCACAGCGAGATCTAACAATTACTCTTACCTCCTAACCATTTTTAATCTCAGTCATCTCAGTCGCGGCGGATACCCCATAAGACCCGTCGTCTCCAACAGAAGCGTTCAACACACAAAGGAGCATCTTTCCTCGCCATCAATTTCATCGATTTTGTTTGGAGAAGAAGCCTTAACTGTTCGAGCTCCCCCTTGTGAGCAACCTACATCCTTTTTGACAGAGATACCCTCCAAGATTTACCCATCTCCAAAGTCGATCTATGAGATTTTATTTGGAAATGAGGCCTTGGATGTCGAAGGGCGGTCACGCCAAGCCTCTCAACCGCATCTTGGAGCTTGGGCATCACCGCTTATCTTCAGGGGCCCCACCGTCAGACAAGTTCCGATGGATGCCCTTCCTGATGCTGGTAATTCAAAATTGTCTATGTCTGAAGAATAGCTGGCTTTGACGATTGATCCTTCCAGAAACTCTCGTAAGCAAAGAGCTTACATGTCTTCCCCTCAGGCTGCAAGCTTGGCAGATTCCTCAACTCCAGCTTTTGTATTAGAATATGAACTTCGTGATATCTCAAGCGAGTACCATGGACAGCGAAGATGCGTCCCAAATGCAATCTCTGTAGGTCACCACTCCCACCTACTTAAAAGATGAAACTCCAATGGTATGCATTACACCATATGTTCTTCTAAAAGGATTAAATCATCAATGTGAATTCGTTGTTGGGCAGTTCAAGAACTGCTCAACACTTCCTGGAGGGTTAATCAATGGAGTTGCTTCCTGAATTTGGAGAAATAAGTGTGAGATTTCCACTAAATAGGTTGGTGAATCTTCTTATTTTTTCAAATACTAGGAAATGTGTGCTAGTGCATAGAATCTGGTATGGAAATGACAGCTTGATATTTGTTTCTCCTTGGAACCCTTCATAAACAATCTCACTTCCTGAAATCAAGAAAATTCCAATCTAGTTGACCCTTAAGAACATCCCTTTTCAGCTATATTCTATTGAAGGCATTGATCGGATTGCTTCATGTATTGGAGAACCAATGTTGACTAGAAAGTATTGGTTAGATACTACTTCTATTGGAGACTGTTACATTATCAGCTTGTGTTGAGCTCCATTCAGTAACTATCTGTATTAATTCTGAGTCAAGTTGACTGCTACATTATCAACTTATGTTTCTCAACAAGTGTTACACTCAGCTCAAGACTCTCCTAAACAAAGGTACGTTATCTGCTACTCCTACGGAAGAAGACAATAATATTTACTTAAGAGTTATCTTCGGCAGACATGACTGATTCAAAATGTAAAAGAAACAAAGTAGATGCTCCTGCCGTTATAGAAGTGGTGGATTAATGCCATTGAATTATTTGAGGAAGCTGTCAAAGAGATAGCCTCCTCTGATGCCAGACGCCTTGTCTCTGTCACCTCCTTTCCTGCTGGTAACTTACCCTTGGATGAGGTATTTGCCTCCTCTCTTTCACTTTTTATACATGTTCCAATTTCGTCATTCGTTTTGGATGAAGACTTCCTCCATAGAACTCGAGGAAGTTGACTCATAAAACCTTCCACTTAAAGCAGCAAAGATTGAATGGACAGAGGTAGGAAAAGGTAAACGAGGTCGTGGTCGTGGTTCTAAACACTAATACCATAATCTCTAGCTTCATCACCCAATTTCAAATATTCTGCATTATATGAATGTGTCATCATGCAATCTTATTTTCTTTGGTTACAAGTGTGAATCATTTGTATCAAACTTTTGAATTTAAACAGAAAGATTTTTGTCAAAAACAAATATATATATATACACATATATATATATATATATATATATATATATATATATATATATATGTAAATTTTGAACAATTTAGTTAATTTTAAAAGCAAAAAAAAAAAGTATATATATATATAAAATTGTAGTCGCATGCTTAGGTATAATGGCTTTATTCAAGGCAAGTGAAGCCCATAGACAACAAGGTTTGAAACGCCACAATGAATTCCAAACTAATTTGGATATGAAGTTCTTTTGATTAGATTTTCCATTGATAAGTGTTTGGATTTGATGAGAAAACAAGAGTAGACATGTAAGCAAGCAGCTGAAGCTGTATATCTGATCTTGCCCATTGTAGTATCCAACCATTTTCTTGTCTCAAATCAGAAACAGTAAAAACAAAAAGGTATGTCTAAAATACTTTGTCCTTCAGCACCAATGTAGCTATAGAAAGTACCAAATGGAGTCCATGGATCCCACCAAAAGAAGGCTGAATTTCCATTTCCAATTTGACAAATCAGCAACTTCAAGGCTTCTGGTTTTAGCTCAAATAACTTCTTGAAAATCCAATAGAACCTATAGCTCTTCTCATTAAGTGCCCAGAGGAGAGTAAGACAGGTACTTAATTCTATCCAAGCCTAACATAAAGAGCTAGGTTTGAAGTAAACCATCCAAATTAGCTTTAGGGCACAAGTTTCATTCCAACTCTAAAATTCCTCATTCCCAATCCGCCTTTTTTCTTTGGAAAACAATAACCATCCAAGAAATTTTTGTTCCCGGTGGATTGCTTGAAGTACCATTCCACAAAAAAGAACTCGATAGAATATTTATCTTTTTATTACTCGTTTAAAGAGCAAGAAAGAACTGGGATTGAAGCCCACAAGGCCCGAAATGACTGAATAAAGAAGAGTTAGCCTACCAGCCATACTCAAGAGGCGACTAGTCCAAGAGTTCAGTCTTCTAGTTATTAGCGGAATCAAGGGATCACGTCTTCTAATGCTAAATGCTTGGAGCAAAGTGGCATTTCCAAGTAAAGTATACAGAGAGGAGATGGCGATAGAATGAATCTTGATTGCACTGATCCAACATCAGTTTGCTGAGACCGGAACATAACATGGAGGTCTTTTGAATATTCATTCCAAGCCCAAAAATATGCTCGAACTCCGCAAGGACCTGAAGAACACCCAAAGATGATTCAAAACCTTCCAAAGATATCAACAAGTCATCGGTAAACATACGTAAGCTTGAGTTCTTTGCAGCCCAGATGATAGTTGACTACTCCAGTTACCAGTTGTCTTATTTAGCATATGGGACAAAACATTCATTATCATCACAAAGAGAACTGGTGAAAGGGGGCCACCTTGCTGCAATCTTGAGTTCCTTTGAAGTTTCCGGAAGTAACCTAGTTAATACTCACTGAGAACGCACAAGCTCCAATCTTCTCAATAAATATCGTTGGAACATTATAAGCCTGAAGAGTAGATAGAAGGAAATTACACCCGACATAATCAAAGGCTATAGAGATATCTACCATTAGTGTGATTCTACTGTGGATATTGCCTTTGTAATATCCCTCGAGAACTTCTGAAGATAGAAGAACATTTTCCAATAGAAATCGATCATTGACAAAGGCCGACTGGTTGGGAAAAATGAGATCTGGAAAGATCGCCTTTAGTCTCGGCGTTATTAAACAGGTGATGAGCTTGTATATTGCGTTAATACGTGATGTTGGACATAATTATTCCTGAATCTTCCCAGCTCATGGTCTATTTTTAAGTAGAACCAAAGAAGTTACATTAAGAGCGGATGGCATTAAGTGGTCTAAAGAACATATAAGGATTGCTCGGGTGAAAGCTGCACCTATGAATTGCCAACTTGCCTTGAAAAACTCAATCGGGAACCCATCAGAACCAGGTTGGGGCATTTTAAAAAGACTATTTTTATGGACTCGGTTGTAACTGGCACAAGTGGAGAAGTTAGTTGAGCAGAGGAACATATCTTCGAGATGAAAGCATGAAAGATCTCTGTTAATTGAGGGAAATTGATTCCCCTAACTGAGCCCAAAATACCAGAGAAATGATTGACTACTAGCTCATGAACCTATTGCAAAGAAGCTGTTCGAGTTTCATCAAATTTAAGAAGATGTTTGATAGTGTTTGAAGTATTTCTAGCCATTGTAACCTGATGAAAAAAAAAGAGTATTACAATCACCATCTCCAAGCCATTTGATTCTAGATCGCTGTTAGCTAATATTTATCATTCATATGAAGGGAAAATGAACATTTTATTTCCCAACTATTGAAATCAGCAAATTTAAAATTGAAGTTTTGTTCGCACGATTTTGAGCCCCAATTAAATGTTGACTTGAAAAATTAATGATAAAAAATAATCAGAGGTTAAGTTATTAACCGGGCCGTTAGTATTATATGCATTTGTTCTTCTGATACTTGAAATCCATAAACTCAGGTGATTCTCGACGAGCGAAGACCATTTCCGGCGAAAGGAGGCAAAATACATCATTGAACGTTTTGGATATTGTGAAATACGCACTTGCCAAAAACTATATCAAAGCTATTGGGAAAATGCGAGCCATGAACAATGCAGGGTGGAGAAAAGATTACTTTTTCTCTGTTTGTTCCTAGTTCCTTCATTGATGGGATACATGTGTTCAAACATGAGAGATTGTGTTATTATAGTGAGGGTAATAGTAGGAACAAGAACATATTTTTTGTGTTGTAAGCCTCTTTCTACTATATAAGTTATGCTAATTCTAGGTTCTTTACTTCACTAAAATCATGAAAATTTTACAATTGTCTCAAACATCAACACAAATTAAAAAGAACAATCACATTATCATAGATTCAAATAATTTCCCAAAGCGAGATCTTGATTTGAAGTTTTAGGGTGAAAGAAATAAAGCATTCCTACAAGTAAGCATATCTGGACCAGTCATACAATCCCTATTAAATCAAAGACCTTCACAGTAGAAGAAAATCAGAACCAAGCACTCTAAACTTTCCAAAATCCAAAAACATACTAAAGAAGATCACTGATAATTAACGTTAATCAGTTCGTATTCAACAAGAGACACATTATTGTCCTCTTTGACAGTGAAAGATACAGATTATGTGGCTTCGATGCGTCCCCATTTTCAACTTCAAGCCTCATTGTACCTTGAACATGTCTATCCTCGAACTGCCTAGTTGTACAGTTTCTCCAGTTTCATAAGATCGACTATACATACAACAACAACAACAAAAATTAATGAATCAAACAAGTAGGCTACATTGAATTCCATAGTTACTGGTACATACTATTTTTTTTACAGGAAAAACTATGAATATTCTGGAATCATGTACCATCCAACATAGAACCAAGAAAATTTCACCAGCGCTAATGGCAAGATGAAGTACATTTTACAACTCCCGTCAAATTTTTGGAATGATATCACACCAACATCAAAGACATCCCTACAATGAAGAGTAAACAATAATCTTGAGCAGATTTCCACAGTAAATGTGTTCCTATTTTCAGACAAGATGATAGCTTTTTGTAATATGTTTATCTCACAAGGCTAGATAGATACATCATCCTAAAAGTAATAGAAAAGTGCGAGTAACCTTGATCATTACTACTTACGAGCAGTGAAGAGAACACACCCGGTTTCATCTCTGATGGACTTGTTCACTCAACAATTCGACTCAACAATTCGACTAGGATGAGACAAAGGTCTCATAGAACTCGCACAAGCCTTCTTGGTAGTCGATGTTCTTCTTACCGTAATTTTGGATTCTTGTTAACGATTCTTGTTCTTCTTAATGTCTTGCCGGATTTTGTCTCCTCTCGCCAGAAGTCACATTCATTCGTCGGAAATCACCCGTGTTTAGGGATTTCAATTTCAGAAGAACAAATGTCTCTATAATGGCCCGTTAATAACTTAACGTCTAACACTTTTATCATTAATTTTCCAAGTCAACATTTAATTTTGGGAATAAAATCGTGCGAACAATATTTCAATATTAAACTTGCTGATTTCAAATAGTTGGAGAATAAAATGCTCATTTTTCCTTCATATGAAATTGTAATTTTCTAAATATCTATTATGTGCATTACGGAAACCAAGTATAGAAACTATAGTGATTCTACTTCAGGCATCGCTTGGAGAATGTATTTTCACATGTTGGTTTATTGTAAAAATGTTTTAGAGGATTGTTTAGGTAATGTCTACACGCTAAACCCTTAAGAACATGACGATAATTTTAACAACCATTTATGAAATAATATTATTATTAGAATATACTCTCTCCGTTTAGATTTAATTGTCGTTGTAGGGAAAAAATTTCGTTTCAAAATAAATGTCGTTTTAGAGTTTCAGTTCAAAATTTATTAATAAGATTCTCCACTTTATTTTTCTATTGGTTAAAATATGGTTAGATGTATAGGTAATTGTGTTTTTATATTGAAAATATACAAAATTATATGTTTTATTAATCTTTGTGTATAAACCTAGAACGACAATTAAAATGAAACATATGGAATGATAATTAGCTTATTTATAAATTATAGTATTTAATATATTATGCTATAAACACTATTTTGAATAAAAAAATATGAATCTTAATGATTTTAAACCATATTATTTTATATAATGTATATATAATATATATTTTATTTTGTATGTTTTATCATTTAAATTTAAATAATATCTTAGATTTACATTTAACCATTTTAAGCACTAGATGTCCATTTAACATCAAGGTGTTCCTGAATACCTCTAATAATAGAGAGACTAGGTGTCTTTTTGCACCATGTGCAGTAAAAAAAATTAAAATATTTTTTAACAGATCAATATAAATTATATTTTAAAATAAAATTTTATTAATATTGAAAATTTTCTTTTTCGTATCAATATTTTAATATAAATTTGATTTAATTAAACATAAAAATTATATTTAAAAATATGCATGTATATATTTGAAATTATAATCTTAGGTAGATTTTTCTATCTATTTATTTTAATTAAATATATTAAATAAATATGTAAAAGTTGCATAATTACCAAAAATTAAAATTAAACAATATTTATAAAATTTGTAGATATATAAGAAAATAATGATTTTACGATTAAATTTTTATAATTTTCTAAAAAAATTGTATACATTTTTGAAAATTTTAGTAATAAATTGTATAATTTAAAAATATATAATTAAATTATATTTCAAAATTTATAATGTCATATTTGAATATATTTATTTTAATGATGATTTATGAGTTATTCTCATATTCTAAAAAAAATTTCAAAAATATAAATTGACATTAAATGTAATATATGAGTTATTACCATATTTTAAAAAGTTTACCGAAAATATAAATTAACATTAAATGCAATTGTCCATGTCATATTAAGCTATATGACATGTCATCAATTTTTGAGTAACCATGTCATATTTGTTTTGTGAAATTGATTGTAGAAAGTACATGTGGCAAAATCAGTTCGCAAATATAGTCTAGGGGACTAGGGGATTATGAACCCCCAAAAAAGTAACATCGATAAAAATCACAAAGATAAATATTTTGGTAGCCAACATGTTGCTTTATATCAAAAATTAACTAACGAAAAGTACTGATAAACCCAAAAAAAGAAGAATATACAATCAACATTAAAGAGGAGTTTTAAAAGAGAACACTTACACAAGGAGTTGAGAAACAAAAAAGGTATAACACAGATCACTTCACATAATTGTGCAATTTCCAAAAATAAATTAACATCATGTGCTCACTCATTTTGGTTAATTTTCTGAAGGAAATGCCCTTTTGCCAAAGTAAAGAGACTACTAGAGAGCATGTCATACATGTGGTTGAACAACCGTGAGAGAGAGAGGGAGAAGACTAGGCCTGAGCATTTCGGGTATCGGTTCGGTTCGGTTCGGGTATTTCGGGTTTTTGGTAGTTCGGATAGGGGCTAGAGGATCCATTTAGTACTTGACCTATATTCGGTTCGGTTTGGTTCGGATAGTTTCGGGTTCGGTTCGGTTCGGATAGTAAATGTAGGAACCGGAAAATATCCGGAAAAAGTTCGGTTCTCATTTGGATCCGGTTCGGGTTCGGATAGTTCGGATAGTTCGGATAATTTGGATAAAATATCGGTTATTTAGGGTAAAATATCAAATAATTAGGATGATTTAGATAAAAAATTTGGATATTTCAGATTACTTTGGATATTTCGGATAAAACTATCTGGATAGTTTCGGATACTTTTGGGTAGTTTGGATACTTTATAATAATTTAGTTATCCTTAACTATTTTCAGATACTTTTAATAGAATTTTAAATTAAAAATATATATTTAGTGATGTTATATGTATATATAATTAATATTTTTATATATTCGGGTACCTGTTCGGTTCTTGGTTCGGTTATTTCGGATATAAAAATATAGGAACCGTTCGGGTATTTGAGGGTATAGTCCGGTTCCGGTTTCGGGTATTTCGGTTCGGTTCCGGTTCGGTTATTCGGTTCCGGTTATTTTGCCCAGACCTAGAGAAGACAATAAAAATAAAGAGAAGTAAAGGAAGCATTGGAGAAAAAAGAGGCAGCCATAGCCAGAGGGTTCGTGTCGGCTTCAACCAAACACCGACGGTGTATGTATACACCTTTACTTGCACGCTTTTTTATTTTTAATCTTACATCTCCTGTTCTGACAGCAATTCCACTTCTATACCCCTCTAGATTCTCAATCTTTTCATCTGGGTTTTGTTTGAACCCTAGCTCGCTGGCTCTTGGTTTTCTCTAGATCGTTGAATCTTGGAAAGGTTCGATTTTTATCACTTGGGTCTGCTTGTTGCTTAGTTAATGTTGGGAAAGGAGGAGACTTTCGAAGATCCATAGTCAGATTTGGGTTTTAATCTCTCGATTGCACCTGGATTTGATCCTGGGGGTCAATCTAGATAAATAATCGATACTGATCTTGTTTTTTTTTTGTTTTTTTTTTTGGATTTGCTCTCTTCTCACAGATTTGATTCTATCTGATAATTTTAGGTTCTGAGTTGAAATCTTTGTACACTGAAGTTAACAATGACAGTTTTGGTCTTGCAAGGTGTGAAGTTAATTACTGAAATATGTTCTTGTCTTGTCTTGCTTTTGCTTTTTATGGTTCTTTCTTTTACCCCCCTTTGTTTGAGTGTTTCGGGTAATGAAATCTGAGAATCTGAGTCTTGTGTTGTGTGCTTTAGACACAATGTAGAGT
Source organism: Brassica napus (assembly GCF_020379485.1). Classification (NCBI taxonomy): domain Eukaryota; kingdom Viridiplantae; phylum Streptophyta; class Magnoliopsida; order Brassicales; family Brassicaceae; genus Brassica; species Brassica napus. The sequence continues at coordinate 31,498,371 of NC_063444.1, forward strand.
AAAAAAAGTTACATAAATGGCCCACATTTTTGTCAGTAAAATTTAAAGCAAGGGTTTAAATGTTGATGCATCATCATGACATATATTAGAGTTTTGTTTGTCCAAATTAGATGAGGATTGGTCCATCTTCTTTTCTCCTTCAGACTTATAGTTTCTCTTTCTTTTCTCAGGTAAACGTATCCAAAATTAAACGGGTTCTCAAATGGCAGCTAGCAATCATCCATCTGGAAAACCTGGAGGTTATTTTTTGTTTATATCAGTGTGTTTGCTCTTTTTTTACATGGAGTTAGTTTGTTAATATAAGTGCAACCCACCCTTGCATTGTTTTGAGATACGATGTAGCATCCTATAACCGTTCTTTTTTTTTTCTTTGTGTTTGACGTCAATCCATTTGTTTGTAGGGGCTTTAAGTGATGCTTTATGTAGGGAGCTGTGGCATGCTTGTGCCGGACCTCTTATAACCCTACCTCGTGAAGGGGAAAGAGTTTATTATTTCCCTGAAGGTCACATGGAGCAGGTATTTTGGTTATTTGTTTGAATCACTTGACACTGTCATGTACCGTATCAAGCTCTTTGCTAAAACCGGTTTTGTTCATTGGAATGTTCTTACTCTGTATGCCATATTAACACTTCCAAATTAATGCGTTCTACCTTAAAATAAAATAAAATTAAAAAAAAAACATGTCTTGTTGTAGTGCCTGTTTTTGATTTCACAAGATCATTTGATCATCTTATCTTATTATCACAGTTTTTCATTTAATTGCCTATGCAGCTTGAGGCATCAATGCATCAAGGTCTGGAACAGCAGATGCCTTCCTTTAATCTCCCATCTAAGATTCTCTGTAAAGTGATCAATATCCAGCGAAGGGTAGGTTGAATTTCATTAGATATTGATAGACTTTTCTTCACCTTTTGTTCGTGAAACGTGTTGGCTAATAATTTTGAGCCGTCTTGTGTTTCACTTTGCAAGCTCAGGCGGAGCCCGAGACTGACGAAGTATATGCGCAAATAACCTTATTGCCAGAAGCGGATGTATGTTTATTAATAAGCATAACAAGATTGGTTTGTTGTGTCATTAATTACGGTTCTGTATTTACGTTTTCTGTTCTTGATTATGGTGGAACTATGTGTGTTTTATTATCAGCAAAGTGAACCTATGAGCCCGGACGCCCCTGTTCAAGAACCTGAAAAGTGCACAGTACATTCATTTTGCAAGACACTAACTGCTTCGGACACAAGCACACATGGTGGATTTTCTGTGCTACGGAGACACGCAGATGATTGTCTTCCACCCTTGGTCAGACTTGCTTCCATTGTTCCTTTTGCTTTTTGGAAACCACTCCACCTGCTTCTCTCTCTCTCTAATATGTTGCTTTCTCTTCTTTAGGACATGTCCCAACAACCACCATGGCAAGAACTGGTTGCAACTGATTTGCACAATAATGAATGGCATTTTAGGCACATTTTCCGAGGTAAATTATTAGATGGTTTTTCAATTTCATTTCCTTTACGCCAATCAGCCAATGCTACTTCTACTTAGAACTTTTGGGACTTCTACATTTTGCAACAATATTATTGTTTTACGACTATTTAAATATCATGAGATTGCGACTACCAGGCCAACCAAGGCGCCATTTGCTAACAACTGGGTGGAGTGTTTTTGTTAGCTCGAAGAAACTGGTTGCTGGTGATGCTTTCATATTCTTAAGGCAAGTTCCTTATCATTTTATTTGTTGTTGGTAATATTAATTTTCTTCAAATATTTGAGCAAGTGACATAGTATATGCCTTTCAGGGGTGAGAATGAAGAGCTCCGAGTTGGTGTTAGGCGGCACATGAGACAACAGACTAATATCCCCTCCTCTGTCATTTCAAGTCATAGCATGCATATTGGGGTCCTTGCGACTGCCGCTCATGCCATTACAACAGGAACAATCTTTTCCGTCTTCTACAAGCCAAGGTCTTTCTTTTCTTACTTTAGTTTAATCGAGTCATGGTCTGGAAACAAAAACTCTGACAATACTTTAATGGTCCAAAACTCATTAGCCCACCGCATTGTATTGTCAGCTTAATATAGAAAACTTAAACTTCTACTATCTTAGACGTAGCTTGTCTGGAACGTACACTTTTTTCTTCTAAATATGCATCTTGTAAAGCCTTTCAGTTACTGTTGCTTGCATATGCTTGATGATAATCATTTGGCTACAAATCCAGGCTGACATATCTTCTATTATCAGAACTAGTAGGTCAGAGTTTATTGTGAGCGTCAATAGGTATCTCGAAGCCAAGAACCAGAAGCTGGCTGTAGGCATGCGTTTCAAGATGAGATTCGAGGGTGAAGAAGCTCCCGAGAAAAGGTAACTACAGCTAACTTTCTTGTTTTCTTTTTGCTGATAAAGCTGAATGCAATATAATTCCTAGTTCTTTTTTTTTATTATTTTTTGAACAATGCAGGTTCAGTGGCACAATAGTTGGTGTTCAGGAAAACAAATCTTCGGTCTGGCATGATTCTGAATGGAGATCGCTGAAGGTTGGAATATTTATACAGTTATACTTTGCAGTGGAGCAAGTTGTGAAATTTTATTTCTCAATGAACATAATATAGTGAACCAGTGATGCATCCTATTAACATGCTCGTTACCAAACTGAATGCTTCAGGTTCAATGGGACGAGCCTTCATCTGTGTTTCGTCCTGAAAGAGTTTCACCATGGGAACTTGAGCCCCTAGTTGCAAATAATACGCCTTCTGCACATCTTCCTCCACAAAGGAACAAACGACCGAGACCTCCGGGTTTGCTGTCACCAACCACCGCTCCATCTACTCCTGGTATTCCGTGTTCTTTTCTCTTCTGAACTGTTCTTCTTGTGGCAGCTCCATTATCTTTTCATTGATGCTATCTTCTGTTACTGCAGATGGTGTGTGGAAATCCCCGGCAGACAATCCTTCCTCGGTACCGTTATTCTCTCCTCCTGCCAAGACCGCCGCCTTGGGTCTTGGTGGGAACAAATCATTTGGAGTATCCATTGGATCAGCCTTCTGGCCCACTCATGCAGATGGTGCAGCTGAATCCTTTGCTTCAGCGCTTAACAACGAGTCTCCTACTGAAAAGAAGCAAACTAATGGAAATGTCTGCAGGCTTTTTGGGTTTGAGCTGGTTGAAAATATGAATGTGGACGAATGTTTCTCTGCTGCTTCTGTGTCCGGTGCTGTGGCTGTTGATCAACCTGTCCCATCCAATGAGTTTGACTCTGGTCAGCAATCTGAGTCGTTAAATATCAACCAAGCTAATCTTCCTTCGGGTAGTGGCGATCATGAGAAATCCTCTCTGAGGTCTCCGCAAGAATCGCAAAGTAGGCAGATACGTAGCTGCACAAAGGTGGATTACTAGCCTCTTGGATTGTTCGCTGTATCTCAATATTTTTGGGGACTCACAACTTCAAAAAGTTGTCTTAAAATTGACAGTATTAATTGCTTTGGCAATTTGATTTAGGTACACATGCAAGGTAGTGCAGTAGGCAGAGCTGTTGACTTGACAAGGTCAGAGTGTTACGAGGATCTGTTCAAGAAGCTGGAAGAGATGTTCGACATCAAGGGTGAACTTTTAGAATCTACCAAAAAATGGCAAGTTGTTTACACCGATGATGAAGATGACATGATGATGGTTGGTGACGATCCATGGAAGTAAGTGCCTTTATCGTCTAAGAACTCAATTTTTTTTGTGTTCACAAATATTGAGCAGCATTTATTTTTTCCTATTGATAATCTTTTTGGTCTTCTGTTTTGTGATGCAGTGAGTTCTGTGGAATGGTGAGAAAGATATTTATCTACACACCCGAAGAAGTGAAGAAACTTTCACCCAAGAACAAACTCACAGTCAATGTTAGGATGCAACCCAAAACTGATGCAGACGAAAATGGGAACACAGAGGGCAGGTCATCATCGATGGCTGGATCAAGATGATTATATCACTGTTGTAACGCATTTGCCTCGTAGGAAAAATGAAAGCAGAAGCATAAAAGATTGTAAGACGGTTGAAAAATGAGATGTCTGTGTATAGCACTGAAGTTTACTATGTCTCCAGGTCTTATCAAGTCACTTAGATGTAAGCTTTTTCTTGTTCAACATCAAACCAATGAGCATGGTCAATAAAAAATATGAAATTAAAAAATATCTCTTGGTTTGTGTATTTCTTTAGCAAAAACATTATAGTCTTAAAAACAATGAATGACGTACAAACAAAACTTGTCGGTTCTTTGGTGTAAATAATGTTGCCAAAGAAATAGACAAAATGGCCATCACAAGTAGAGAGATGCAGCGAACACAATGTCTCTCTTGATCTTGGAAACAGCTTCTTCAAGTTTAGCCTCAAGCTGTGTTTCACCTATGGATTTTGCAGCTACGATGAGCTGTTGTAGAACTTCCTCCATTCTCCTTATCGCTCTGATCAAGCTCCCTTCGAAAACACGAGCAATCTCCATGATCTCGTAAAACTTGGAGCCTTTTGCCCACGCATACACCGCCACCATTATATCCGGTCTGAACGAATGCACAAAACTCTCTACGTCGATATCGACCTGCCACATTGTCAGAAAGGACAGTTATGGACCCAAATCTTCTCGGATGAGTAGGGGAAAAGAGGGTTAGCTGAACTTCAGCAGCACGCCTGTCTGTATCTTGTAACTGTATGAAGAGTAAGTCGAGTTCTTCTCTGGGTTTAGCTGCGTCAGGGAGCCTCTCTCGCCACACAAAGCAAGAGAGGAGAGAAACCAGCTCCTCCACCTTTGCTTCCTTGAAGACACCACTGAACATTAGCTCCGTTAATGTCAATTCTTCTGCACTACTGATTTCACATGCAACCTTTCCCTTCAACTCCACAACATTGTCGCTTGTGATGTATCTGTGTTAAAACAGCGTATTAATTAAAAAGGAAGTTTATATACACAATTATCAACAGAACAAACTAACAGTATTACAGCCAGACGACATTAACTTGGTTTCATAAGATATATTCAGAAACTAAAATGACATAAATTTAGGAAATACTTACCCTAGCCTTCGCAAAACACGCTTTCTGGCCTTAAGTTCATCTTTAAACGCCAATGCTGTTGAAGATCGGACAGTTTTCTCAAGTGATTTGATCTTGGCTGTTAGCTCTTCCTTCATGTGTAGAACTTTCAGCTTCTGCGCTATCAGAGGAGATTTTGCAATTTTGTGTTTTTCAAATAGGTTTTCAAGAGCCTCCAGCCGACGAACTGTCTTTTTGTAAGAGCTGATCCGAATCTAATAGTAATAACGGGGTAAAAGTTTGTATTCACCTCTGACGACAAATAAAAAACCGAAGAGTACTAGAGTAAAAACAATATACCTTCATATCAACTTCAGGATCCAGGGGTATTCCATCAGGATGTCTCGAGAGTAATTCAGAAACCTTCTTCAGAGCATTCTCTCGAGCTTCCAATTGTAAATAGTCTTTAGGTATATTCATAATTGCACTGCTTAAACTCTTATAAACGAAGCAGCCATCATAAACGTTATAAACGAAGCAGCCATCATGTTACCTGAGATAAAGGTACAGAGACGACAACGGGCTCACCACGTTCCTTAAATGGCACAGGTTTAATTTTCTTTTTGCCAGCGCCATCTCTGCTGACCAAACATCTGGTCAGTACATCTACGGTAAGAATTTCTTATGTCAAGATTGAATCATCACCGTTTAAAGGGATTAATAACATTAAAATCAAAAAAGTAATTGTCAGAATTCTAACCTTCAGATAAGCTTTTGACTTTGTTGAATTTCATTATCACTCCCCACGCATCCTGGTCTTCAATGCTGAATGATTGTTGCTCTCCATTATCACTTGGGCAATCGAGACAAACAGCTCTGTTCGGCAGCAAAAAGGGTAAACAGTACTTCGGAGAGAACACAATTTCACGTATATCCTCCTTCAGGCTCTTATACTGCAAAATCAGGTTATAGTAATTCCTTAAGCTTTCTTCTTCTTCAATAACCATAGAGTCTCTCTCTTCTTGCAGGGCTTTTATTTGCTTCTGCAAAGACCAGACCACAATCACATCATTTACGTAAAGTGAACATTATATAATCAATGAATCTGACATTTACTCATGCAACTGAACCTCGATATCCGGGATAGCACGGTCAGCTTGAAACTGAAAGAAAGAATTGCTAAGAAGATTCTCAGGATCACCATCTTCACTCCGCAACTGATTTAGAAGCATGTTATAGCTCAAATGGAAGGCACTGATGAAAAAAAGAAACAAACAGTCTAGGCCACTTAGTATGTTGGTCATTTTATACCTTGTGGGGTTTACTATATACTATCAGATACTTAACAAGGTACCTGTTCAAAGAATCAGCACTTCCTTTGAGCATTGATTTAGCAACAGCGGGTTCCATTTTCTCATCCACCATGAGGATGCAGATACCTCGTTTGTCAACACCTCGACGTCCAGCGCGACCACTCATTTGAATGTACTCTCCACTAGATAGCCACCGGAACTTGTCTCCATCAAACTTGCGTACATTTGTAAACACAACCGTCTTTGCTGGCATGTTCAATCCAATACTAAATGTCTCTGTTGCAAACAAACACTAAACGAAAATACTTCAACTCAAGTGGCAATGAAAACTTGAGAAAGAAAGTCAAGGAAAACATCAAAAGATTCATACCAAATAGATCTAAAAGGTAGCAAGAATTGAAAATATTTCTACGCTTTCACCTACCTTAATCAGACCTTGAAATAATATCTCAATTACTTCTTTCAAAATTGGAAGCAAGCCCGAATGATGAACGCCGATACCACGTTTTAAGATGGGTAAAATATTTGACACCTGCAGTACATGAACCATGTCAATTTTCCGGCAGAACTAGTATGTCTAACAACCAAGTCACATCTGAAACTAGATCAACAAAAAAGGATTGTTAGTGAGTATAATAATTACGGACGTATTTTTTTGTGAATGAAGGTGCCTACAAGGCAATCAAAGTGTAAAAGTCTCAAGCATTATTCAAAGTCTCAGGCATCTTAGAAAGAGGTTTAATGAATGCTTGCCTGAGGTAGCTTCTTATCATCATCTGAAAGCATATCGATGGCACTAGTAAAGATTGTCTCCACGGAGTCTTTCTCATCGTCGCTGTTTAAATCCATCTTAGACATCTGTGGAGCAAATAGACAGACAATACAATCACATTTTAGACAGTACGAGCGAGAACAAGCACACAATGAACTTCAGGTTTTACAATATACATAAAACAAGACACAGCAAGGTGCAGGTTAGGACACTAGAGGAATGATAAAAACAATTGTTCAAATGTTTATAAGAACAAAACTTACACAAAAATAAAATGAATAGAACGCTGCTGCAATGAAACAGAACAGCATACTGGTAATATTGAGGACGTAGAAACTCTTTAAGTGACTGGTGGGAACAGTATATACAATGGTCTCCTGAACACTATCACGGCCACTCTAAACAAGATCACTTTGAAAAATTGTTGGTGTGAGTACGTAGAGAAAACTAACCTGCATAGCAAGTGCCTCGCATTCCTTTTTGCTGAAACTGAACAAAATCACGGGATCATACTGGCGCTGAATAATCATTTTCACCAATTTGAAGATATCACTTTCTTCACCAAGTTTTCCAAGTATCAAGCCCTTTTGAGATTTCCCATTTTCTCTTTTCTTGTCACCATCATTAGCAGGAACAAGTGCGTTAAGAGATTTTTGAAAGCTATCCTCATGGAATTTAGCCTTTTCATCCACAACCAAGTAAAGGCCACTCCCTCCGGCAGGAAAGACATAGTGCTGAAGCGGAGTTGGCCGATAATCGGTGTAAACAATATGGCATGGTTGTTTGTGAACCTGCAATAACAACACTAAAATCACATCTCCATAGTTGAACCAGACAGTCTCTGAATTCATACATTTGAGAAGGGCTGTGGTTGTCAAAATTCAAGGAGTGCTCAGAGGGGAAAAGAATTTGATTGAAGTCACCCCCAAGCATTCAAGGCTTTGAGTCCAACATCAGAGTAGTGTGCAGATTTATTAGTTCCACCCATAGATCAGTTCGCTCCTCAGCAAGGTTCGAGGCGTAGATGGCAGTATAAATAAAAGGTTGAGAGTTCGGGATAGTTATTTCATAGGTCATCATTTGTCTTGATTGGGCCAGAACCACCACCTTAGGCGGATCACGCCAGATGAGAATGATCCGACCATCTTCATCAGAGGCGTGGTTAGAGGACACACTCCATCCTCTGCAGAGTTTGGACATGAGCTGAGAGAGGTTTAGATCTTTGATATGTGTTTCCAAAAGTACACCAAAAAGGGGCTTATGGCTATTGAGTCAATCAACAAAAGGGTGATGCTTGTCCGTATCATTTATACCACAGACATACCAAAAAAAAAAGAGTTTGATACTCATTGGGAAAGAAAAGAAGGGTCTCCAGAAGCCTTGAGAGATCCCTTAGGATCAATCGAGAAAAGGTTTGAATTTGGTGGGTGTAAAATTAAAGCTAAGGAAGAAGGAGGTTCTTCTGAAGTTCCTTGAGAAGAGGAGGATACTTCAGGTTTTTCGAAAGTGATGGCTGGGACTTTTGCTGGAAAAGGAGGGGAGAGAGTAAGAGAGGATCGATACCTTTTGAGGGACGGCCTAGAAGGTTTTTCAGAGGGGTGAAAGGAGATGGTTGAAATGGGGGGTTAGAAGAGGAAACGGATGAGAGGGGGCCAAAGGAGTTTTTGAGGGGAGTTTGTTTTGTGGGATGAGTTTTGTTAGGGTGGTTTTTGGATTTGAAGAAGGCAGGGTAACATTTGCATTTCTCTGGGAGCAGTTTAAGATTTCCGGAGTGGTAGTGTCAAAAGTAAAAGATATGTTTCTTGTGGATCAGTGACAAGGGGAATTTCTTGAGTGGGAAGGCTTCTAGTGGAAGGTAAGACAGAAGATGAGCCAGCTACAGACTCCTTATTCTTATTTTCCGCCATTGCAGGGATAGGGAGACTCCTAGATGCTACATGTTGAGATTTTGTGGGTTTTTTGGGGGCAGGGGCTTTCTTTGCGGTTTCTTTAGGGGGTGGAGTATATGAGAGGCAGTTTCTCACAATGTGTCCCAACTCCTTGCAGTGAGAGTAGGTAGGAGGAACCCAAGGGTAATCGACTTGAACCTCAACCACTTCTCCACTTTCTCTTTCAAATTCAACAACACTGGGAAGAGGTTCGGTTAGGTCGACTTCCACCTTTACGTGAGATAGAATAAGACTGACAAGATTCAGTGTGAAATCATCTGTTTCCTTTGGGTGACCAACCAAGCCAGCAACCAAACTCAGACCCTCTTTGTGTCTTAGGTCAAGCGGGACGCCAGTAAGGTGAGCCCAAATCTTTATGGCTTTGAGCGGTGGAGTTGAGGAAGAGTGAACAGAAGACCAGAGGGCGGTATGGAACATGGAGTCTCACACGTACCAGATGTTTTCTCTAGGATCTTCCCTCTGAGGTAATCACTAGTAATCCTCACAATAGCAGACCTGTGTAAGGGATTGTTATGAATTTTAAGTTTTCTTCCTTTACCCCACATATGATTGAGTACGCTTTGGATTTGTGTGAAGGGTGTCGTTAAAGTAACAGATGACGAATTGAAGTCCTTGTGCATCTCAGCGCCTTTCTGAAAAACAGCATCGGGAATAAGCACTCTAGGTCTTCTAGTTGCTGATATAGTAACTGGCGCTAATCGTTGCAATGATTTATCCTCTTTGGTTCGGAGTCTTTCCACCAGGGTGGGATCAGGCATATGACGATAAGGCGGGGCTGGGTGAGAACCCGAGGCAGTGTTAGTTTGGATTGGGGTACTTTCCTTAGGAGGGAGAGCAGTGAGATTTTCCCGGGTGGTGACTGACGGGTCTATCAGCAGGGTATTTGTTTGTTGCTGTGTTTGAGCAGTAGCAGTAGTTCCAAATCTGACTGTAGCCTCAGATCCAAGAACAGTGTTTTGAGACCCATTTGTAGAACTTGAGTGAATCTGAAGCTGAAGGGTTAAAAGATCAAGGCTCAGAAGAAGTATCAGAAGAAGCTGGAGGTCTAGAAGATCAAGGCTCAGATTCTCCTGTCCAAAGTGGAGATGAATCAGTAAGAGAAGTTTAGAATGAAGGTGAGGAAGCTGGAGAAGAAATCCAGATACAAGAAGAAGCCGTTGAGGAACAAGTAGAAGTTCCTTTGAGAAGAAGCACACGGGTAAAGAGGGATGCTTCCAGCTGGGCAAACACAAGAAATTGGGTAAACACGAGAGTGTACTACAATGCCCAGGCTGTGGAGCATCCTTCCCAAGCTGTGTGCTCCTTTGCTGAGTTTCCGGAAGAGCACTACTCCTTTATGGTAAGCTTATATGAAATCTATGTGCCAAGAAGCTATGAAGAAGCAATGCTGATTCAAGAGTGGAGGGATTCAGTCAATGATGAGGCTGATGCCATGATTAGAAATGATACATGGTATGAGAGTGAGTTGCCTAAGGGGAAGAGAGCTGTGTCATGCAAGTGGATCTTCACCATCAAGTATTTACCTAATGGAAAGATTGATAGGCGTAAGACAAGGCTGGTAGCAAGAGGTTTCACACAAACCTATGGAGAGGATTACATTGATACTTTTGCACCTGTTGCAAAGCTCCATACCATTAGGATTGTACTACCGGTTGCAACCAACCTTGGGTGGGATCTTTGGAAAATGGATGTGAAGAATGCTTTCCTCCAAGGAGAGCTAGAAGATGAAGTCTATATGCTACCACCTCCGGGTCTTGAAGGAATGGTGAAGCCAGGAAATGTTCTTAGGCTGAAAAAAGCCATCTATGGATTGAAACAATCACCTAGAGCATGGTACAATAAGCTAAGCACAACACTGAATGGTAGAGGCTTCAGGAAGTCCGGGCTTGATCACACTCTCTTTACCCTCAATACTCCCTCAGGCATCATTGTTTTTCTTGTGTATGTGGATGACATCATCATAACAGGCAGTGATAAGGAAGGAATCCGAGCCACCAAGGAGTTTCTGAAATCAGTATTTGATGTAAAGGATTTGGGAGAGATGAAGTACTTTCTTGGGATTGAGCTGTGCAGATCCAAGGAAGGGTTATTCATCTCTCAAAGGAAGTATGCATTGGATCTCTTGAAGGATGCTGGTGCGTATGGAGGAAGAACAGCCAAGATGCCCATGGAGGGTGGGTACAAGGTTCCACGTGAGGGGGAGATTGAAGACAGCAAGTTGTTCTATGATCCAAAGCTGTATAGGAAGCTTGTGGGGAAGCTGATATACTTAGACTATCACCAGGCCAGACATATGTTTTGCTGTTAACCAAGTAAGCCAGCATATGCAAGCTCCACGAGAGCATCACTGGCGCATGGTGGAGAGAGTTCTCATGTACCTGAATGGAACTCAAGGGCTTGGTATATGGATGGGAGTTAATAAAAGCACTGAAGTTGTGGGTTATTGTGATGCTGATTGGGCTAGAGATATAGCAGATAGAAGGTCTACAACAGGCTATTGCACTTTCATTGGTGGAAACATGGTTACTTGGAAGAGTAAGAGGCAGAAGGTTGTATCATGCTCTAGTGCTGAAGCTGGGTATAGAGCTATGCTAAAGCTTACCAACGAGTTGGTATGGATCAAAGGGATTCTTAGGCACTTGGAGATTGAGCAAGCAACACCAATGACTATGCATTGTGACAATCAGGCGGCTATTCACATTGCGACAAACTCAGTGTTTCATGAGAGGACAAAGCACATTGAAGTAGACTGCCACAAGGTGAGGCAGATGATAGTCTTGGGAGTGATCTTGCCATGTTATACAAGTAGTGAAGATCAATTGGCAGATGTGTTCACCAAGGCAGCAAGACAAAATACTATGGAGTCCATTCACATCAGATTGGGACTCATAGATCTTGGGAAGAGAAAGAGCTGATCCCCAAAGTCATGAGGTCTTTACTCTTTTTCCTTCATCAAGGTTTTGTCCCAATGAGTTTTCCTTGGTGAGATTTTTAATGAGAAAGATCTCATGGCTATCCAAGCTTAGACTTTCACAAAGCTAAGCTTGAGGGGGAGTGTTGAGATGAGATCAATATATGGGAAGATAAAGACATGAGGAGTTGAGTATGATGAAGAGGCCGTACATGGCGTAGTAATACTAGTTACCCGAGTAACTTGCAAAGGTTAAACCAAAGTTACCCTAGTTATACTAGTATACTAGTTATACTAGTTACCCGAGTAACTTTGGATGAAGAAGAGAAGCCTTATTCCCTTAGCTAAGGCATCAGACCGTTGCAAGGGAAGAAGAGGCGCGTGTGACAGGCTGGAGAAGAGCTGGATAAAGCAAAAGTAGGTTTATGCACAAGGAAGAAGCTCATTGGATGGTTTGAATTAAAGCAACCCTTATCTCTTATAATAGTGCCTCTTTATGAAACCCTCATCCTAGTGTTGTCTCCTTATATATATTGTAAACTCTGATCAGATTAATAATTAAGAAGTTTGGGATTATCTCTCTAGACTCTCTCTCTTGTTCATAATGATTCTTAAATACTCTTAAACATGTTTACTACCTAATCTCTCTACAAATCTCCCATGAACCTTCTCTAATCTACCTCTAATCTCTCAATACCTATTCTATTCTCTAAAATCATACTTGTAGATCCTAAAATCTACGCTAAGTATTTGATAGTGTTTGATTGTAAAAACTAAGGAAGAAATAACATGGGCAACGATATCCTCGGAACACAATGATGTAATCAGATCCGAGCCCGCGAAAATGGACTATATTCGCAAGTTGAATATCATAGAGATATCGGGATTAAGAAGGATCGTGACTGAACTCGGGATCAAGCTGCCTACATGATGCGCTCTGAATCAGCAGCATAAACAAATCAAGAAGGTTTGGCTTATGGGTTTGTAATTAAACGAGATAGGCTTGAAGTATATTGCAAATGTGTTTATCAACATGTTTCAGCCCAAAGAAAGAAAGGCCCAACAAGAAAATATAAGCAATGGTCGAATAATATATCAATCTGGCGGCAATTCAAAGACCGTCGACCATGCGGAAGCACGAGACCAGCCGAAGAGTCATTCGTTCCAAATCCTTCAATTTCGGTCAAGTCAAGACATTTATGATTTGGTCAAATCAAAGTCTTTGGTCGAGTCTTCCTTGTTTTTATAAGTTGCTAATTTCTATGTTTGACTAGTCTTTTGTATTCCAACCTTTTGTATGCTTTGCCTATTATATAAAGGTCATTTGATCAATGAAATAAAATAAGCTTTGATTATTATTTTTGGAACCTTGAGAGTGATTTTCACTTTTCTTTCAATGGTGTGTAATATCCATTGATCTTATCGATCCGTCTTGGTGCGTCATATCCAAGAGATCAAACAGATTCGTTTTGGTTTGTCATATCCAGGGAATCATCCTCTTTGTCATCTAGGTGCGTCATATCCTAGGACATTGAGTTGGGAATATCAGCAACCTTCCGCATCTATTGTGCGACCCTTCGATATATCCATTTCTCCCTTGTTGGTCTGGTGCGTCATATCTAGCAACAACTGGAGTTGGGAATATCAACAGCCTTCCGCAACTGTTGTGCGACCCTTTAATCCACCATTCCTCATTCGATCCGTTTGAGATCATATCCCATAGTCCTGCTGAGAGATCCTTTACTAATCTAGGAAGTATCACTACGCACCCGTTAAGGGATCAAGTCATAACGTAGTTCGATTATTCGGTTGTCATCATCTCGAGAGAGATGTCAGTTTCATCGGTCTCGGACGAGATGTTGGTTTCATCTGTCTCAGACGAGAAGTCGGTTTCATCTGTCTCAGACGAGAAGTCGGTTTCATCAGTCTTGGACAAAACGTCGGGTTCATCGGTTCTTCAGTGGACGTCGTTAGCTTTAACCTCGGAAGAGGTTCGTTTATCTGTCATAGAAAGACTTACAGTGGCTGATTTATAAACATATCTAGAGATCAATGTCAATAATTAAGAACTCGCGTCCTTTGTTCAATACAATCTCGTCGTTGGTAATTTCAGAGACGTCCTCTTGTTCAAGAGTGTCGTGACGTCTTTGACTTGGTGACATGATATTATTAATTTCTCTCTTTCTCGTTTTCTAATTGGATAATGGAAAAATCGTTTTAATCATTACATGGGTATAATGATTCAATCACGTGTTGGTGGAGAATGAAGAGGTCTTGCTGAGACCGAAGTCTCTCTTGACGTTTAGTGTTTCCTTCATTCTTTTATAAGATGTTGTCATCTTCTCGTTCCAGAAGGAGTCCCCTTCTCATTAGCTCCAAGGCCTATTTTATATGAGAATAAGGTTGTTGCAAGAAGCTCGTAACATGTTTGGTGGTTTGTTGCAAGTGCTCCTCTTTTTTAGCTATGACTCATTCTTTATAACTATTGACTCCGAGATATGTGGAGAATAATCCTCTTGATCTTTGACTCATTAATTATCCAAAGAACCTCGGGCTAGCCGACGTCGCGTTACGAGTTCTCCTAGGCCAGTTTAAGCTTAATTCGAAGTAGTCGTTAACCGGTTTTCTTATTCTTTTGGCCGGAGGGATTTAGTACTAAATCCAGTTCCAACATTTGTCACCCAGTTCTTCAAGTGAGGTGACGAGGTTGAAGAACGGAGAAACATTTTATCAATCGAAACAATCATGACTTTGCGAAGTCGTTTGCTATCCTATGGCGAGATCATGCAAGAAATATTGCATTGAGCGTCCAATCTTGGTCCTTTCATGATCGATTGAAATGTGAATTTGTCTAAGCCACCAGATGAATTGAAGTCAAGTTTCGTTTGATCACTGAGTGTTCGATTTCGTTTATGTATATGGGTCCGGACATGAGTTCGATGTGGTCTGTTTGAAACTGTCGTGGGAGAGATGAGAGTTAGATGGAGTTTGTGGCTGTACCGGTCGTGGGCCGAGCTTGTCAACATGGTTGCTGATCTTGAGTAGTGTGAAGAGTTCCATTAACATCTCATGGTACATTGGACTCGTATGATGAATATTTTTATTGAGCTTGTTTTATTTATTTTTGATTTTAATATGGTTATGTCGATTTAGGTTTATGTAATTACTTTTGTGTTTGTGTAATGGTGTCGGAAATATATATAATCCCAACGAATCATCAAGTCAATGCAAAATTATTGGCTACACGTCGATGGTCGAACTTTTACTCTGGTTCGGTTATAGGAGCAATTTATATCGCTCGTCCTCGAGATGTTTTGCGAGATAGAAGCTGATCAGGAGTCTAACTCGCGGGCCAGTGGTGGCCTAAGGATGCTGGTTTACCGATGTTGTTTTCGATAGGATGGTTCAGGTCGAGGAGAGCTTGGGTCGTTCGAGACCGCATGGTAAAAATCGGTAAGAGTTTAAAGTTGAAGATGAGATTTCGAGCCTCTTGAGGCTGAAAAGTAAATCCCTATAGTAGTTTGAGCTAGTGATAGTGCAAGAAGAGTGTACAAACATTTTGTGGTTGTATAAGTTTATTTATAAAGTTTTAATGCGAAATAATAAATCGGTATGAATTTGATAGCTTAAAAGGTCGCGATGGTAATGGGAGAATCTATATTATCTGATGCAATATGTTGGTATGCGTAAATAGATCATAAATAATTGTTTACCGATATGGTCGTGTTCCGGTCTTGGTGACTGCGAGCTAGTGGAGAAGAAATGGTGTTGGATGTTTGATAATATGTTCTTTGTGTAGCTGATGAGAGGTGGAGGTATGCAGGTTGTGAATTACTGACTTGATTTGTGCACAATTCGTAACACGCCATCGCGAATCATATCGCACTTACTGCCTCTTGCGGTTTTGCTTCTGTTTGGAAATATTGTTAGACAACATGCTATCTTAAAATATTTCTACATGGTTTGTCTATATTTATTGTTTTCTTCACAGGAAATGATTTGGTGGGCGGGATTTTTTTAAAGATAAAATCTATTCGCTTCTCCTAGGAAAGCTCTTTTCATAATGAAGTGCGTAGACTGACGCTTAAGGAGTTCAGAAAACAGCCTTGAGCTTTCTTTGTGCCTCTTTCTCCTCTCGATCTTCTTGATCGGGCTTGCCATCCTACTGAAGCATGAAGCTCTATCGGTAACTGAGCTGCTAAAGCTCTTTGGAGATATGGGACTTCATTTTTAAGGAGAAAGACGCGGCATCGTCTCCTCGAGTTTCTAAAGCTCATTGGAGATTGAACTCGATGCAAAGATCTCGGGCTCATTGCTTACTGGGATACAGATTCTCAATGTGCTCCTTAAGCTATTCGAGATCGATGGAGATCGGACTTAAGTTATATGAGAAGGGCGATTTACCGAACTTTTGCATTGGTGGACAGATCGTTAATGGCTTTTGTTTTTGTTTTTTGTTTGTTTTTTTTTTTTGGCGGGAGAGATCTGGTGAAAAATCTGGGTCCAATAGTTAGTTGCCCCCCAGTCCTTCGAGTGAGGTAACGGGGTTGAAGGACGAAAAGTCGGCTTTCCTCTGCTTGCGAAGTCGTGAGTAATACTCTCTTTCTCTTCTACTTGTTTCTCAATCAATATGGTCAAGGAGTCATCTAAACCTGTTACGAGATTGATTCTAACGTAGTTTATTATTACCGTCTCCAAAGAGACGTCGGTTATATCAGTCTCGAATGAGACGCCGGGTTTGTCGGTTCTTGGATGAAACTAACTTTGTGTCCTGTTGGGCTATACTCATGGAAGGAGAAAGTCGTTTTGATCAAATGCATATGACCATAGTCGATTCGTAAAATCACGGTAAAGGTCGGGTGATCTTAACCTGTTTAACTCACGCGCTTTCATACTAGAGAGGTCGTTTATGTGCTGATTTGATATTAAGCTTTTCTTCTATCTATTTCTTGTTGACCAAGTCACGTGGTGGATTATCTAATCATTGTGTGACTTAATGATTTGATAATATGTTAGTGGGGATGTGGTCTTTATTGATATCATCGTCGTATAGTGAAGAAAGTCTTGAGCTTCATATTCTATCATCTATTACAAAGTGGGGTCATCTTCATGGGAGAGGTACGAGTAGGGATCGTGATGAGAGTCATCTTTCTCTTGTCTTATTTACGGACTTTTATCTGTTTTTTTTGTGCAACAAATATCAGCTATTGCATATATTTCTTCTTTAAACAATTAGAATTGTTTAAACTTCATGTTGTCGTAATCACATTGTGATAGAAATATGGTGATCTTTTTAATGGTTGCTGTTGAGCTGTGAAAGCTCTTCTCTGCTGGATTACAATGATGAGACGTCGGGTTTATCGAGACGGCAGGTTTATCGAGACGTTGTATTCATGTTAATATCATCGTGTAGAGAAAATTTCTTATCCTCATTCATTTGCATGAATAGGTTTCTCGTTGTCTAAAAGACATTCGATTTGATAAATATATCTTCGTATTCACTTTATGAGATAAATATAAGGAATATATATTTCTTCGTCTCGTTGATCAACCAACGAGTGGTGGGATTACTTTATCATTATTGATACATAATGATTAAACAAAAGTCTATGTGGTTTGATTTCTTTGAGTGAGCGAGAGATAATATCTAATCAAATACGTGGTTGTATTTGATCCATAAGACAACAATGCAAACATCTTTGGTCTCATTCCTTCAGCTCGTGAGCTACTTTTGATGGGAAAGCTGGAAGATGGAGGGGGAAGATGCTTGTAGTCGTGGTTCTCGAGCTTGCGGACTCTCGTTCACGGAGGTTGAGCGGATGATAATCATTGAAAAGGTATGTCTCACTTTTGTTCTTTTGCAGGTTGAAGAAGATCCTTATTATCATGAAATGATAATAGCATATTTATGTTTATCGTTGTCTTCATCCTTCAGTGAGAAGTCATGTAGAGCTGTTTTGCCGGACGAAGGGTCGTGAAGCAAATGACAAGCATATTAGTGGTCTCTAAGAGCTCGTGATCTTCTTCTTTGGAAAGTGAAGAGCTCCGGTTTCTTGACGTCCCCTCGTATCGAGATCTTGAGAACTGGATGTACTTAGTCTTTGTACACAGTCCAGGTGTGCTCGAGATATTGTAATTCGATCTCTTCGAGATTCATCCTCACTTCTGGTCATTTATTGATCGAGGAAGTCGTTGCACGGCGCGCGGCGAAGTTGTTTTCTTCGTCTTGTTCAAAGCTGTCCAAGACTTTAATTGCAACCTTTTGGAGCTTACGGTCTGTTCATGATGACATCCAGCATCCTTCGGGATTACGACATATCGATGTCGAGCTCGCTGAACTCGGGAGGTCGTGCGATCAGCATTCATCCTCGGTCTGCTATGGTTTGAGGGTGTTATTGGTGAAACTCGTCCAGGTGAATTACTTTTATCAGTAATGGAGATTCGATTTGGCTGAGGTGGGAATAGAATCTCATGTTTCATTTCTCGTTTATGATCTAGTAAGATCAATGCCAACGTGGTGTGATGGCTCGTTTGGTGCAGTATCGGACACCATATGAGATGGGTCCATTTTCGTGCTTACAAACCTTAGATCAGGTTCCTAGCAAGGATGTTTTTCGTTTCTCTTCCCCCACAGTCGGCGCCAAAATGTAGATCCTAAAATCTATGCTAAGTATTTGATAGTGTTTGATTGTAAAAACTAGGGAAGAAATAACGTGTGCAACGATATCCTCAGAACACAACGATGTAATCAGATCTGAGCCGGCGAAAATGGACTATATTCGCAGGTCGAATATCATAAAGATATCGGGATTAAGAAGGATCGTGACTGAACTCGGGATCGAGCTGCCTACGTACCCGTTAAGGGATCAAGTCATAACGTAGTTCGATTATTCGGTTGTCATCATCTCGAGAGAGATGTCGGTTTCATCGGACGAGACGTCGGTTTCATCGGACGAGACGTCGGTTTCACCTGTCTCGGACGAGAAGTCGGTTTCATCTGTCTCGGACGAGAAGTCCGTTTCATCTGTCTCGGACGAGACGTCGGGTTCATCAGTTCTTCAGTGGATGTCGTTAGCTTTAACCTCGGAAGAGGTTCGTTTATCTGTCATAGAAAGACTTACAGCGGCTCATTTATAAACATATCTAGAGCTCGATGTCAATGAATAAGAACTCGCGTCCTTTGTTCAATACAATCTCGTTGTTGGTAATTTCGGAGACGTCCTCTCGTTCAAGAGTGTTGTGACGTCTTTGACTTGGTGACATGATATTATTAATGTCTCTCTTTCTCGTTTTCTAATTGGATAATGGAAGAATCGTTTTAATCATTAGATGGGTATAATGATTCAATCACGTGTTGGTGGAAAATGAAGAGGTCTTGCTGAGACCGAAGTCTCTCTTGACATTTAGTGTTTCCTTCATTATTTTATAAGTTGCTGGCCTCTTCTCGTTCCAGAAGGAGTCCCCATCTCATTAGCTCCAAGGCCTATTTTATATGAAAATAAGGTTGTTGCAAGAAGCTCGTAACATGGTTGGTGGTTTGTTGCAAGTGCTCCTCTTTTTTTAGCTATGACTCATTCTTTATAACTATCGACTTCGAGATATGTGGAGAATAATCCTCTTGATCTTTGACTCATTAATTATCCAAAAAACCTCGGGCTGGCCGACGTCGCGTTACGAGTTCTCCTAGGCCCGTTTAAGCTTAACTCGAAATAGTCGTTAACCGGTTTTCTTATTCTTTTGGCGGGAGGGATTTAGTACTAAATCCAGTTCCAACAGGACTCGGGGTAGTAGTTTCTGAATCAACCATGAAGGTATCAGGAGAAGTAAGGTTAACAGCTGAATTCGAAGGAGTCGCAGCAGTGAGAGGGGGAGATGCAAGAAGTCGAGGGTTGAGGGATTTTGACTTTAGTTTTTGATGGGAGTTTGAGTTTTTCAGAGATGGGAAATCAGTTAGGGCGAGAGGGGATTCATGGTCCGGAGGGTCAGGCGGGTGAGGGGGGTCAGGAGGGGGCGGTCCTTCACCGGAGGTCAGTGTCGACAGAGGCATGACGGAGGCACGGCCAGGAACGTTCCAATAGCTTTGCATAGGGAACCGGGCCAGAGAGAGTTCTGACTTTTTTTCTCAAATATAATTCCTTATATACTGCATTTTATAGGTCTGGAATTGAGAAGCGTTGATGACTACATGCTGATGAAACATTCTGGTCTGAGTTTGATATGAGTTTATGGGTGCAAAATTTTGGTTTTGTTAATGCACACAAGGTGCTCCTGAAATGCCAACGAGAAGGTCGGATTGTTTAGAGACAGAGTTCTGGTGGTGTATATTGATGAAAATTAGAGAGTTAATAGGATGGTTTAGTAAGTGTGGAAAAAGAGTTTTGCTTCTTCATGAGACACTAAGAGTAAAAAATAGATAAAGAAAACCTAGATTCATAGTGAGACAAATAGGTCATAATTATACCTCTGAGTGAGATCAACTAGGTTATCAAGTTCAAGAGAAACCTCTGAGTGAAGCTATGTGACATTTTCTAAGTATAGGCATGAATAGATCTATACTTAGTTTATTTTCCATGAAGAACAAGAGCCATTTGCCTACATCAAAAGCCTCCTACTTCATACTCTCGCTCATCTCAAGTCATCTTTATCTGCCCTTTCAAACTTATGGTTGCTGCTCCATCCACGCTAAATTTACGGGGGAGTATTAAGGCTCGAGCCCAAGCCAATCAAGTTCATCCGACAGCCCATGTAACTAGGGTTCTCAGCATGTAGTTTCATATAAATAGAGTTGTAATCAGGAGCAGACCCACGTGTTGGATGGTGACAAAAATAATATATTTTAGACCTTTCAAGCTGTATTCATTAGTTGACAATAGCATAATTGGTTGAAAGTTGGATGATGATCTAATGTTTGATGCACCTCTATGACACAATTTTATTTTTCTGACCCCACACAAAAAAAAGGGTTCGCCACTGGTTGTAATAGCTTTGTGTGATGGTATCTTTTGATGTGTTAGTGCAGCCTCTCCTTTCACATTTTATGAATCAATCACAATCTTCTTCATCTTAGCGACAAACGTTTAGTCTTTTCTTTTATTTACTTTCATAGCACAATAAAGCTTTAATAAGTTATTTCCATTTTCTATTTAATAAAGTCTAAGTTGTTTTGAGATTCTCGACTATGAGAAAATGAAGAGATTATGTTTCTCAACTTCTCGAACTTTAAATCATCAAATAAATTGTTCAGAAAGACGTTTTTGGTGTCATTACAGGTAGTGAGAGATCTTGGTGTCAACTGCTTCAGCTAATAAGTTGCATTCCCAAAAAGAGAGTATAAGAACAGTTTGTTGAATATGTAGTCTTCAGAGACTCAATTCAGTTTGATGTTTGATGCCATATCCTCGAACTTCTTCAGATGTTCTATAGGATGCTCATGAGAAAGACCATGAAAAGAGTGCTGACCCACAAGAGTATAGTACACTGATTCAGCTTAGAGTCATTCCTTTGGAATGGTGAAGGTCTAATCGTGTAGACCTGTTACCATAGAACCGATGAGACATGTTGTAATCTCCTAATGTTCTCTATCAAACAGCTCCATCATCCACAATAATCTCAGCACGCATCACATTTATCAAGCCTTTGTCCAGCCTCATTACGTGCAAGACCCTTTTGGTCTCGTAGAACTCCTTGTGCATCAGCCACTAACATAATCGGATTGACCATCTTTGTCTTCTCACGTAGAGTGTCGATCGACACTAGAATGGTGTTGGTCAACACTAATTTCTGAGTGGTGTCGATCGGTACTGCTTGAGTGTCAGTCAACACTGATATTTTCAAATAGCTCTTATGGTTTGTGTGTTCTAAGTCAGCTAGCTCTTGGTTCGAAAGATCAAATAGCTCATTTTATTTGTTACTTCTGGTACTGCAATGCATGCACCTGAAACAAAAGAAAAGATGATAAGTAAACTTGAAAAAAAAACTAGTCTAAATTCTAGACCTAGTCTAATGGCAAATCCATGTCCCCGGCAACGACACTAAAATTTGATATGCTCAAATTTACCTTAAGAGAAACTCTGCAATTTCATAGCGTAAGTTAAAGTACTTAGGGATTGAATCCACAAAAACTGGATCACACAATAAAGTATAGTTATCAGATTAATCAAGAAAGTAAATAGACAGCAGTAACCAAAATAAAGTAAATCGGTTTTTAGGGATGGAATAAAGGCTCAAGATCAAGAGAAATCAATCATGAAATCAGAATTGCAGTCAAACAAATATAAGAGTTTATGAAGAATAATCTAAACTCGGTCACATCAGTCAAGTCAATCAGTTTTCGCCGTAGAAACTATCTATGTCTAAATCTTAGAATCTCAAATTCTTTTGCGAATTCATAAAACTAAGGCAAGCATTAAGATCAAGTTTAATATGTTCACTAAATACCTAAACCAAATTTTTTTATGAATAGTTATTTAGCTTATCAAAATTATTTCAGGCAATCAATAACATTGTCACATTGTCGTGTCTACCAATTATCCTATGATTATCAGGGTTGTCAATCCAAATCTAGCATTATTAACAATCAAGATGAATAATAAAAGATAAACCTGAAAATTTTATTTTAGCAATTCATCAACCATAGAAAATCTTAAATCTAAATGATAGATTACTCAGACATTAAAAGAAAAACATGATCAATGATGAAGTTTGCATAATTATATTAAAGTAATAAAAACAAGATTTTCAAATCAATACCTGAAGAAGTTCTGATATTTCTTTCCAAATCTAAAAATAAAGTTTAGCGGCTTTAGTCTAATCAATGGCTCAAAATAAGTAGATATTGGTCAAAAACATGGGCTGGTTGAAGTTTAGGTAAAACTAAATTGTAGGAAAAACCAACAGAAAATCTCGTATTGAACCGAAATATAAACCAGTCTTTAGTAAAACGATTATAATGTTTGATCTAACTAAAAGATCGACCTCAAAATGACTCAGTTCTCTATGTTCTGCCGAAATTGGAGCTTCATCCGTCGGTGAGAAGTCTTCTATCCGTTGCTAAACCTCTTATGCATCTGCACATTTCTACATCTTCAATTATTATTTTGTATTTCTTTTGATCTAAGCCGTGTAAGGAAAACAAACAACTCCAAAAGACTCCATAAAACTCTAAAATACATACTATGACTCTAGAACTGGACTTATATCATAGTCAGAACTTATAAAAACTTTGATATATCACTGATCTGCAAAATATGTATTGTTTGATGATTCTTAACAAATATAATATTATTTTTTTGAACAACATGTGTTTATTTAATTTCTTCTGCGAGTATTCCAGATAAATCAGGCATATTCGTAGATATTGTGTCTGAGTAATTTGGTCATCAACTCTGTGAGTATTCAGAGAAATCCAAATGGCATAGCTGTCTCACCCACAAGTCCCTTGTTATAATTGCAAGAGAATTCTAATCACAAGCTGGAAACAGAAAAAAGATCTCTAGTAGTTTAAACATACAAGAAATGCAACTTGGCCGTGTGGTTATTGTGTTTGGTCAAGCGAGTGTCTATGTTCCGAATACCTATGTTGCACCGGGACGGATACGGGGACAGATACGGGGACGGGAGCGGGGACGGGAAACGGCTAAACTTAAAATTTATGGATACGGGGACGGCATAGAAACGTCTATAATATATACATATATATATATATATATATATATATATATATATATTCATAAATATAAAATCCAATAAATATAAAACCAGATAATAAGTTGAGAAGCATGAAACTTGAAAAAGCATATACAAACTTGAAACAACACACATACCTAACTATGATTATAAGAAAACATGAAACAACACACATACGTAAATAAACTATGATTCGCAGGATAAGCTATGATCTAAATACACACATGAAAGTTGAAATAACACACCTACGTAAATAAGCTATGATCTAATACACACATGAAAGTTGAAACAACACACCTACGTAAATAAGTTATGATCTAATACACACATGAAAGACATAAAAAGTAAATAACTAATCTTCTAGATACTGAGTTTACACGAGAACGTTTCGGAAACGTTTCCAAAACTTAACTTCACCGTCTCCAAAAGCCTTTGCCGTCCCCACCTCTCTGAAACGTTTCGGAAACGTCCCCACGCCGTCCCCACACTGTCCCCGTCCCGGAAACGCATCTGGTACGGGAGACGTCAAGGAAATGCCGTCCCCGTGCTTCATAGCTCAACATTAACAATTTTTTGACAAAAAAAAAAGAAAAGAAGAAAACCTACCAAGTAACTTGTAGGGAAGAGAAAAAGATTAACCGTGAAAGATACACAGCTGGTGTTTTGATAGATTATGTCCAAATAAATATCTTGGCAAAACAGGATCTGGTTATAGAAGGTTCTCAAAGTCAACGATGTTGTCGACAAAGATTCTGAAGCCTAGTTGCGTGACAACAAAAATACAATAAAATCTCTAAACAAATTAAAAGATATCAAGCCTCACCTCTGAGAAACAACAAAGGTACAGATATGAGCTTCTCATTTAGAGTTCAAAGGAGGAACGTTACCCTTTTCTTTATGTTAGACGATATTCAAAAGAGGTATGTGTTGGACTTTGTAGTATTCTTCTCCTCCTATGGACAATTTCTTCCAAAATTCTAGTGTATGTGTGTTCATATCGAGTTCTTCCAAGGAAGTGACAAACCTCAGCCCATCAGGAAGCTCCATCAACTTTCGACAATTATGAATAGTCAGAGTTTGAAGAAAGGGCATGGAGCCTTCTTCTACAATCCACTCTTCCCACTCAGCTAATCCACCAAATTCAAGCTTATGCAGTTGGGGAAACCCACCACTCGAGCAAACCATTTTCCTCCCACAGAAAGATATATTTAGTAAACTGACATCATATAAGTGAAGAAGCTTCTCTAGAATCAGGATTGGATCCTCCTCTAAGCAACAACCACGTAAAGTTATGCTTCTAAGGTGAGAAGGGAAGCGTTGGGCATCAGGTAACCTTGGCATACATATACTCAACTTGAGCTGTTTGAGATTCTTGCAATCAAAACAAAATCCTTCTTCATCAACTGTGGGAGCATACAACTTATAAGCATCATATATATTAAGATTTTCCAAGTGTCTCAATTCACTCAGAGATGAAGATAGGGTTTCCATAGTACACCCCTTGCCATTGAATGAGATAGAGAGGGTTTTGAGCCTTGTCATACCCTGGATATCACACACACTCCCGTGCTCTGTTGAGAAATTCTCTAACGTCTCCAGATTGACTAGATTGCCCAATTCCATCTTTACCTTGTCATGTATCCTCAACGGAAACCAGAGGGTTGTCAATTCTCGCATCTTTTTCAAGAAATTGGGCATGTAGATTGAACATCTCGCATCAACACATAGGTTTAAATAGATCAGCAACTTCAGTTTCCGCATAGAAGAAGGTAGATGAGTTACATGTGCCATATATAAACTCAAGTATCTCAAGTGAATGAGATTTCCAATGCTTGAGGGTAACTCCCCTCCATCAAACTGAGCTTTAGAGAGATCTAAAACCCTCATCAACTTTAGCCCGGTAAAGCGCAAACCTGGTACCATCCAATCTGTTCTCATGTCCTTCAAGATAACCAAGAGAGATCTAAGTTTTGGATTGTTTATCTCCATCTCTTCATTAAATGTTTTATCAAGCCGATGTATAGCGAGTCTGCGAGATTTACAAGAAGATTCAGAGGTGGTGCCATGAACAATTTGTAGAAAGTTCTCTTCTTTGGCTTTAAGAAGACAAACTTCTCTCATCGTGTCATGCAAGTGACACTTTTCAAATCTCAAAGTCCTACCATCTCTTTCGGAGATAACCATATTTCTTTTAACCAACTCTTCTATGTAGCCATCAACAACATCTCGAACACTTGTTCTTTCATAATACTCCGGTTTTAGCATTCTTTCCGCGGCCCAGTAGTAGGCCAGTTTCTCAACATCTACTGGACAATCTTCTGGAAAATGAGCCAAGTAGAGGAAACAATGCTTCAAACAACTAGGCAACTCTTCGAAACTCAAAGATAATACATGATAAACCAAATTGTTGTTGTCGCCATTGTAACTAGTCCCTCCAATGATGTGAGATCTTATATTCTCATATATCCTTTTCCATTGATGCAATGTGTATTGGGAAGCTAGCAAACCTCCTAACAGTTTCACTGCCAAAGGTAGTCCTCCACAGTGTTTGATCATTTGCTTACCCATCTCTTCCATTTCATCAACCTTAAGTTCTGCAAAACACATTATCAAGTTTACAAATCATTCTTTCAAGATACGGTTCAACTACAAGAGTGTTCAAAAAAACCACATGTCTTGAAGATACTGGAGTCAGTTTTATACAAGGCAGAAAACATCATATTGTTTTTTCACTTGGAAAAAAAGAATACTCAGTGGTTGTCTTAGTTAAGAACTCACGGGCCGTGTCGCTCCTAGGAAATGCTATCCTCCGAAAAATATACCAACATTCATCGAGAGTTAGACAATTTGGCTTAAAAGTGAAACATTTTGGATCTGCTCGTAATGCTACACCCTCGTTGCGGGAAGTAAGAAGTATCTTCCAACCTACAGAAAATATAACTGTGTTTTACATAACTTACTAGAAAAAATGACATAGTGCTTTATGACCTTCCTCTTTTTATTCACCCAAACAAAAAGCTACGAAATATAATAAGAGAAGTATCTAATTTATATATGTACCACAAGATTTCACCTTTGTGTCGTGGAAATATTGGTTTTATTATGTCCCAGTCTCCTTCTCTCCATATATCATCAAGGACAATCAAAGTCTTTTGTATTCCCAACAGCCGAACAAGTTCTTCTTGGAGTTCATCTTCTGTCATCTCTAACACCTTATATTCTCGCCTAAGTTTCCGCAAGATCGTCTGCCACACATACTTCCTTGTAAACTGTTGTGAGATAGATACCCATGCGAGTCCTGGAAAATGGCTTTTTACTATCTCATGATTAAAAACTTGTCTTGCGAGGGTGGTTTTACCAATACCGCCCATCCCGGTTATGGAAACCACTTGGCTGCTACTATCTTCCTCCGCCAAATAGCCAACTAATTGCTCAACATTCTCCTCCAAACCCACAAGATGGTCTTCGGTATCACTGGAAAAAGTTTGGCGCATTTCCTTTTGTCTCTCCTGTGCATACGTTTCATTGACAATGACTTGTTGCACGCCAAGACTCTGCATATCGCGGATCACCTTAGATATTCTATTGCTTATGGCTTTCATATCGAAAGCAAGCCCCATGCGTTTCACCATAACGCGAGGAAATCTTCTCACACTCTTCCTGATGCTACTTGTTTTTCCGAGTCCTTCCTCCAGAAGAAAGATTTCGATTATATCTTCTGCGTCATAAACAATTTCTTTGATCTCTTTCACAGTGTTTCTCACCATTGCACTTGTGTGTTTCTTAGCTTCTGCATCTTCCAAAAAGCACTTCAACATATTTAAATCACTCTTTAGTCCATTGATCTGATCATCAACCCCTTGAAGTCGCTCAGATTCTCTGACAAGGAGGTCCCAAAGCTTTTCGACTCCAAATGATAAAAGTGAGTCCGCCATTAATTTCCTGTTCAACAATGAAACTAGCAGTCAATAATCACAGGAGGAGGATACAGTAGTTATAATTTGTTTTTTTTTTTTACAATACTCAAGGACTCGAATAAACTATATTCTGAGGGATTCAATCCACAAATCGTTGTACAAAGACGTGAAAAATGCGAAAATACGGAAAGAGTCACTGACCGAGTGCAGTGGTAATACCGACAAAAGATCCAAGAATCACCTGCTCCTGGAAAACGCTCTCGTCCAACTGATGAGTTTTTTTTTTGTCCAAGTCAACACCAACTCACAAAACTTTGGGTGGAAAAGTCTTAACGCACTCTATTATTTCCTTATCTGCCACGTCTCTATATGTCGGTTGTGTTTTTGTGTGCTTAATAATTAGAAGTGAAAACTATTTATTTATTTTTTTAAGTACAAAAAAAAAAATTAGAAGTGAAAACTCTGCTGAAGAGCCATTAGAAGAGTTGACTCCTAACATGTCCCAGCTCAAACCATACAAAGTTCAGCCCATTTAAATTCAACCCACAAAAACTTAAAAATATTAAATTTATAATGTAAAAGGTTCTATAGGGTATGTTTGTTACCTATAGATATCCAAGTTACAAGTCTATATGTTTTAAAGAATTCATATAATATTTACTAAGTGTTTCTCCGCGATTTCGTGGTAATAATACGATAAGAAAAGTAAATATTATGTTTATGATAATATAATTTTGAATAATTTGATATTAAAATTTTAATTTCTAACTGCAATTAGTTTGATGTTGGTTCAACGACATCTGTGAAAGTTGGTTCAAACTATAATTTCTAACTGGAAAAGTAAATTATAGTTTAGAAAATTTGTGAGATTTACGATAGTTCAACGACATAAATTAGTCATTAAAATATTTTTCTTACATAGAAGAAAAATTAAAATTGGTTCATGTAATTGGCTGTAGAATTACTTTTTAGTTTAGTTTAGCACGTGTAAAAACATAATACTCTAACTTTCAAGAGAAAGAAAAAACATTTTTGTGTAGTTCCAAGACGATGGCCAGAGACTTCTATAGCTCTGATATCGGCTTTATTGATTTATTTTACATACATTTATTTGATTTTTATTTTATTTTTTAAAATTTATTTTAATTTAACAAAAACAATAATTGTTCTTTTATGTGTGTTTGTAAAAGATTTGGCAAAAACAAAAGTTTTGAATATGATTAAAAACAATTACATTTTACCTTTATGTGTTTACTTTTTGAATACCTTCTTCATATCTAAAAGTAACATGTAATTGTTTTTTAATCATATTCAAAGAATCACATAAAAGAACAATTATTGTTTTTGTTAAATTTAAAATAAATGAAAAACAATCAAACAAATCAAATAAACATAACTAAAATAAATCAGCAAAGCCGATATCAGACCTATAGAAGCCTCTGACCATCGTCTTGGAACTACACAAAAATGATTTTTCTCCCTCTTGAAGGTTAGAGTATTTATGTTTTTACAAGTGTTAAAATAAAATAAAAAGTAATTCTACGATCAATTACATGAACCAATTTTAATATTGCTTCCATGTAAGAAAAATATTTTAATGACTAATTTATGTCGTTGAACTATCTTAAATCTAACAACTCTTCTAAAAATAATTTTTGATTATCAAACTATTTGAAGTTAGAAATTAAAATTTAAATATTTTAATTATTATTCAAAATTATATTATCATAAGCATAATATCTATTTTTCTTATAATATTATTAGGTTTAGGTTAATTATTTTTCTGTAATATATGATTTATTACATCCACTATTAGTAGAATGATATATAAAATCGATTATATAATTTTTTTCTATAATATAATATGTATTTATATGTATATTATGAATTTTTTTAATGTAATTTATGATATTTAATTGTTTCTATAAATAAACTAAGTTAATTCATCTATATTTAAGATGTTTAATCATTTGTTTGGTAACATAGATTACATTTAGTAATTCTATGATTAGTTTATTTTTAAACACTTTAATGAAATAACTGAAAATTCAAATACCAACAACAAATCAAATTAAAATAATTAATTCTAAACTTCACCTGTGAATGGCAGCAAAATTCACTTAAGTGACTTTTCGGTTATTATATAGGAGGATAATTTCACTATATCTTTGTATATTTTTATTATTGTAGTTTTACCATGAAAACAAGACTTCGCGAGAAATACTTGTATCCCAGTGGTTTCTATTTTAACAGACGACTACCAAAAATTACAAGTTTGATTATATGTGGTGATATTATGCCTCTCCAAAAATCTAAAAGGTATTTTTGGATTTGGAGCACCGCTTGCGGTGGGGGCTGGTTACTAGCTATAAAAATTTACTCAAAATAAGTTTTACCAATGAGCTGTGGTAATGGAGTGCCTAGGCACTTTTCACTTGGTTCAATTCTCATTGTGAGGTACATTGTTTGGGTTTCCGACAAAGAGGTGAGAAAAGTTGAATATTTTGGTTTAGAATAAAAAACTTGAATTTCCGGTTTTGACAGAAAAAAACTCAATGTTGGGGTTTTGACAAAAGAAAAAGATTTTTTGATTTATAAGGGAAAATAAGATTTTGCGGTATTAATAGGATAACAAAATTTATCGATTTTGGTGAGAAAATTCGTTTTTGTGGCTTTGGTGGAAAAACTTGATTTTATTATTTTGGCGGAAAACACCTTTGCGATTTTGGCAGTAAAATTCGTTTGACAGTTTTTGCAGAAAACTTGCTTTTGCAAATTTGGTAACGAACCAAGATTTTTGTGGTTTTGGCGTGAAACATGATTTTGTGGTAAGTGAGAAAACACATTTTGAAATTTTGGTAAGAAAACTTGCTTTGCGATTTTGGCAGAAAAAAAATATTTTGCGATTTTGGCGGAAAACACAATTTTGTGATTTTGACAAGAACCCAAAATTTTGTGGTTTGGCGGAAAATTTGATGAAAATAAAATCATATTTAGGTAAAATTTGTAAGTTTTATAAAACAATAAGCATTATTCGGACTAGGTAGTTATCTGTGCTACGCCGCTGGATTATTATCATACTTTTTGTTTTAGTAATTTAGTATAGTAGATAGTATAAGCTTTTAGGCTGCAAACGTTGCCTTTGTCCTTCATGTGAGACACGGCCCACCTTGTGATGCTCTATCACGGCAGCTAAACATATATCATAATATAATAGCCGGAACATAAAATCTAAAACGTTGGAGACTGGCTTGTGCGTGATCATATCAAACGGAGTCATGCCAAAAACATCCTTAATGTTAATATCAATCGCTTTTACCGACATGAGCATCTCAACAAACTCCAAAGTGCTGGTTAATTATTTGTGGTTTGGTAACCCGAATGAGTGTGAACTATATACTTTATATACTTGGATAATGATTGAATCGCTATGCTTTCTTTAAAGAGTATTTCGACCCTATTCACTACAAGAAAACAGGGGGATTCTGATGGCCGAAATCGTCAAAAATTCGTCGGAATAGACCGATTCCGACGAATTTCTGACGAACCTGTCCGTCGGTATCGTTTTGTCGGAAAAAAAAATTCGTCGGAATTTTGTCAGAACTTCCGACGACTTTCTGACGAATACCGAGAAACGTCATTCTGACGAACTTCCGACGATATTACGAGGCGGACACACGAGACCAGAGTTCATCGGAAAAACTATGTACCGACGGAGAACGTTCCTCGGACAATTCCGACGTAGTGGATTCCTCGGTATATTCCGACGGACGTTGGTTCGTCGGAATATACCGACGGACATTGGTCGTCGGAATATACCGACGGATATTTGTTCGTCGGTATATTCCGACGGATATTGGTTCGTCGGTAAATTCCGACGGATGTTGGTTCGTCGGTATATTCCGAGGAACCGTTGTCCGTCGGTATATTCCGACGCCCAGAGTTCGTCGGAATATACCAATTTTAAAAACGAATTAATTTTGCATTTTTATATATTTTTTTATATTAAAAATTAATTAATAAATTAAAAAAATCAGAAATTTAAAACTAATAATATTATATAATTTAAATTTATACAAACCGAAATAGAAAAAAAACATTCAGAAAGTTTAAAATTCATACAAACCGAAATAGAAAAAAAACATTCAGAAAGTTTTAAAAAGCCGAAAAAACTAAGATGAACTCGAAGACATCAAACGATCTAGCTTCTGCATTATCTCGGTGTTGAACTTCTTCTGGGATGCCAACTCAGCAAGGATAGTGGCATTCTCCGAACGGATAGTGGCATTCTCAGAAAGGATAGTGGTGTTCTGCTCCTCCAATGCCCCAATCCGTTCATCTTTGTCATGTAGCTCCTCGAGAATCATGGGATCGGCATACGGAGCTTGCGAAGAAGATGCCGGATACGAAGAAGCACGGCGGGCCAACCCAACTAAACGGCCTCC
This sequence comes from Brassica napus, assembly GCF_020379485.1. Classification (NCBI taxonomy): domain Eukaryota; kingdom Viridiplantae; phylum Streptophyta; class Magnoliopsida; order Brassicales; family Brassicaceae; genus Brassica; species Brassica napus. The sequence continues at coordinate 31,530,368 of NC_063444.1, forward strand.
TTTCCTTTTAGGAACCGCCTACAAAAAATAATTAAAGTTAGTAAATAGGGACAAGTTAGTAATCGACATTATAAAAAAAATATATTAATAAAAAAAATTACCTTTTCAACCATCTCATTTATTTGCAATAGAGACAAGTTGGTTGAAGCTCCCGTAGAATCGCCGTCATCAGAGAGAGGCTGAGATTGAGATACTATTTCAGCTTCCACCAAATCAACGACACCTTTGATCACGGGGTCCTGAATTTGACCCGTCGTCTTGTTAGTGTGAGCCACCTTAATGAGTTGGAGACGATCAACGGGATTACCGTCATTTGCTTCGATCTAAAAAACCGCCATTATTAGCCAAGGAATATATAAAATATTTATTTAAAAAATATAAAGATAAATAATAATAAAAAACTTACAAGTTCATCCTCCTTAGTAGACATAGAGCAAGCGCCGAGGTTGTGCACATACATACCTTTCCCGCCACGATCGCTCTTCCGGTTCTTGGAGTTCCTAGAAGACGTCTCTGCAGTTTCTTCCTTCTCCCAATGAGCTATCAACTGCTCCCACACCGTCCCGTTGATGAACCGTGGCCTCTTGTTCTTCTGCCAAACTGTCTTCCACGCGGTTATCTGCTTCGTATAAGAGTCCATGGCCTTTTCGTTGAATTTCTTACGGACTGTTTCCGTAAGATCGGAGTGCCAGTTGAACTCTTGCTACAAAACAAACATAATTTAATAAGTAAATATATTTAAAAAAATGTAAAAACTTTAAAAAAATGAAGAGTTACTATACCGCAAACTGACAAAACCACAACTCTCGTTCGTCGGAAGGGATCACACTCCACTTTGGATATCCAAAACGGAGCATGGAGTACATCATCTGGTTGATGCTTCGGCTAATGCCATTTTTCGACTTGGTGAACCTTTAAAAAAAATACAAGTTAGCAAGTTAATTAAAGGAAAAAACATAATGGTACAAATAAAAAAAATACTAACCAAGTGCTATGTCCTCGTCGTGGGTTGGGTTGGAGAACCGGGAGATGCTCTCGACCTGGTTGTTGAACCAATAGATGAACTGGCATGACCCCCGGATCCTGTTGAGCAGCAGCGCGAGGGGCAGAGGGAGCTGGAGCGGGAATATATGCGGGAACCGAGTCATGAGACGATCCTGATGCACGGGAACTGCTCACCGAACTACGTCGAAGACGGGCTGTGGGGCGGAGTTCATCCTCGGCCCTAAAAAAAAATTAATACATCAAAAATATTTCAAATCATTTCTATTTTTAATGTTTTCATTTATATATTTACAAAAGGTTTTATAAACATTTTAAAAAAAACTATTAAACCTTTTATTATACATAGTTTATTACTAGAAACTTATAAAAAAAAAAAAAATTTAAATTTTTTTATTATACATGATTTATATATATATATATATATATACACAATTATAAAAAATTTATAAATGAAGAAAAATGTTGTTAAATATTTATAAATTTTTTTAAAAAACGTTTTATTATACATAGTTTATTAGTGGAAACTTATAAAAAATTATAAAAAATTTTAAAATTTTTATTATACATGATTTATATATATATATATATATATATATATATATGTATACATAATTATTAAAAAATTATAAATATAGAAAAATGTTGTTAAATATTTTTAAAAAATTTTAAAAACGTTTTATTATATATATTTCATTACTGGAAACTTGAAAAACGTTTTTAAAAATCAAAAAACGTTTTAAAAAATCAAAAAACATTTTTAAAAATCAAAAAACGTTTTTAAAAATCAAAAAACGTTCCAAAAAAAACTAAAACAACAATCCAAACAACAATCCTAACTTATATATCCTAAACTATCCATTCAATCCTAAAATTTTCAATCAAACAAGCTAAAATCCGAGATCTAACTTCCAAAACCCTAAACAATTGAGATTAAAGAAGGTTTGGGATGATTCTTACATGATTTGGGGTTTGGGGAAGAGATATGAGGGTGAGAAGAGGATTCGCCGGTGAAGGGAGGTGGATAATGGCCGGAATCGCCGGTGCCAGAGGGAGGAATCGCCGTGAGAGAGAGGATTTTTGAAAGAGAGGCGGAAATAACGAAGAAGGAAGAAGAAGGGTTATTATATCTAAAGTTTCCGACGGACACGGGTTCGTCAGTATTCCGTCATTATAATTAAAATATACCAAATGACGATTCGCAAAAATTTTCACGCGGTTTGGTTCTCCCGGGCAAATTGGATTTCCGACGGAATGTGTCCGTCAGTATATTCCGACGGAATGTGTCCGTCAGTATATTCCGACGGAATTCCGACGATTTAGTGTTTAGGGTGTTGATTACAAGTTTCTAAATGCAAAATCCATATCTTTGATAAGATATATAGTATTTACATAAAGATTTAACAATAAAAATGTTTTTATAACACGATTTTACACAACAACATTTTTTGTACTGTAAGATTATATGAATACGATTGTATAAGTATATGAGTGTTAAGATGAGATGTTATGAAAACAATGATATGCATACATAAATATTTTAATGAGTTGTTATATTTGAACGGTTGCGATCTAATACTATACTAAACACTTATTATGTGTTATTTTCATAGTTTTGGCATCTAAATTTATAGATTTTTATGATTGAAATTTTTTAGAAACACATGTCGTCGGTATATTCCGACGAATTACCGACGACCTTTCCAAATTTCAATGAAACCCAATGTCGTCGCTATGTCGTCGGTATATTGCGAGGGATTTCCGACGGACCAATAAAAAAAAAAAAAACTAATCAGAATCTTCTGAATCTTCATCAAACTCCCCAACCTCGGCTTCTGGCTCCGAATGTACAACAGCATCATGTCCAAACACAGTCAAATTCTCAACGAGTTGAACATTTTCCAAATCTTCAACTGCCTGGGCGTTGCTGGTAGACTCTGGTTGCAATGGTTCATCATCATCAGAAGTTCCATCCACTCGTCCTCTTGGGTTGATTTGCGTTACAGTAACCCATGGATCGTCTCTGTACGTCACCCGAGGGTAACTGATGTAGCACACCTATACATATCAATTATACAAGTATTAGTAAAATATATAACATTAATTAATTATATTGGTAAAAAATTATGAATAGATTGACATACCTGATCAGCTTGCGAACCAAGAATGAAGGGATCATAATATTGAAGTTTCCGCCGCGAATGAACTGATGTAACACCAAACGCATCAATCTTCACTCCTCTATCTGGGGTGGTGTCATACCAATCACAATAGAATACTACACAACGCAATCCAACCATTCCAGGAAATTGGATTTCCAATATTTCTTTTATGTTGCCGTAGTAGACATCGTCACCGGAAGAAGATGAAACACCAGCATCATATGTTGTCTTAGAATGACCTTTCCTTGTGAATGCATATCCTCGCGTACAAAATTTAGGATATGATTTGACCACATAGTTTGGTTCCTGCACAAATTCGCGTATCCAATCATCGAACACAAGACCTCTGGCCAAACCATCATTCACCTATAAATTAAAAACATATATGATTGAAAAGTTAATTAGTTTATATTAAATTTAAACTAATCATTTGCATAGGGTAATATGATATATGACTCACATAACTACGAAGCCACGCAGCAAATCCGTTATCTCTAAGTTGTCGAAGCTCATCTTCTGTTGCATGCCTGTGAGTCATACGCAACTCCGCCATATATACACTATATACAAAAATATTATCAATATGAAATAAATTTATTGAATATTAATCTAACAATAAATGAATAAATATTTTTACCTCTCATATTGTAGAACATCTTCACAGTTGGTGAGCAAATATGTTTGCAAATGAGCGTGCTCAGTGTCCGTAAGTCTCCGCTTCGTGAATTTTCCACTAAGTCGTCCTATTTCCTTGAACATGCTTGGGACAGTAACATGATATGTTGCTCTCTCCCCTCTATCATCATGCCGAGCAGGTCTTCGGTGTTTTGTATGCACTTCTGGTGGAAAATAATTTTCAGCAAAGATTGCAGTTTCTTCATTGATCACCTGTGCCACTATAGATCCTTCCACCCTGCTTTGATTTTTGACCATCTTCTTCAGATGATGCATATAACGCTCAAAAATATACATCCATCTGTACTGCACAGGACCACCAAGTTCCAATTCTCTTGCGAGATGAATAGCAAGATGTTCCATTACATCAAAGAATGATGGAGGAAATATCTTCTCAAGGTTGCACATGCTGACTGGTGCGTTTGTCTTCAAATTATTAATACCCTCTTCAGTCACTACTCTGCTGCATAAGTCGCGGAAGAAAACACTAATCCCTACATAGATAAAAGACATAATTTTCGTAAGTATTAAGTTTTTATAAGCATAATTGTTAAATATAAAAATAAATTAAATTGTAAAAATATAAGATACCTGCAATTGCTTCATGAACATTACGTGGCAATAATGCTGAAAAAAGCAAACGGAAGGAGGCGCTGCATAATTACATGACAATCATGACTCTTCAAGCCAGTAAACTTTCCTTCGCTTCTATCAACGCAGTTCCCCAAATTTGATGCATATCCGTCAGAAAATTTCACTTTATCTGTAATCCAATCAAAGAACTCTTCTTTTCTAGCACCATCCAGCCGATAAATGGGAAAAGGGGCCGTACCGTTCTCATCAACGTGAAGTTCAGAACGATCACAGATATCGACTAAATCCAACCTTGACTTCAAATTATCCTTCGTTTTACCTTGGATGTTAAGGACTGTGTTCATCAGATTGTCGAAGAAGTTCTTCTCAATATGCATGACATCTAAATTATGCCGCAATAGATGACTCTCCCAATATGGCAGATCCCAGAAAATACTCTTTTTGTGCCAGTTATGTAGCTCTCCAACCGCACTGACTCGAATGTTTTCATGTCCACCTACATCTGGCGTCCTTTCTGCATCAAAATACCTAAACTGCTTCAACAAATCTTTCCCACTAACTTCCTCAGGTGGACCATCAAACACCTGCTTGTTCTTCGTAAACGAAGTCTTACTCCTGCGGTATGGATGATCAGGTGGTAGAAATCGTCTGTGACAGTCAAACCAACACGTTTTCCTTCCGTTCTTTAGTTGGAAAGCATCTGTGTCATCTTGACAATATGGACATGATAGCCTCCCATGTGTTGTCCATCCAGATAACATACCATATGCTGGAAAGTCACTTATTGTCCACATAAGTACTGCCCGCATCTGAAAGTTTTCTTTGCACGAAACATCGTATGTCTCAAAACCATGCGCCCATAGTTGTTGCAACTCATATATCAGTGGTTGAAGAAACACATCTAGTGATCTTTTAGGATGATCTGGCCCGGGGACGAGAATTGAGAGAAACAAAAACTCTCGTCGCATGCACAAGCTCGGCCGTAAGTTGTACGGTGTCACAATAACTGGCCATAGAGAATACTGTCTTCCATGCTTTCCAAATGGGCTGAAACCATCAGTAGATAATCCAAGATAAACATTTCTTCTCTCTTCCGCAAATTCTGGATATGTTGACTGGAAATGTTTCCAAGCCTTCGCATCTGAAGGATGTCTAATCTCACCATTTGTGGAATGCTCTGCATGCCATCTCATTGCTTTTGCTGTGCGCTCACACTGATACAACCTCTTCAATCTTTCCGTCAAAGGCAAATACCACATTCTTTTGAATGGGATCGGAACTCTTCCCCTCGTCTCCTGATAACGAGGTTTCCCACAAAATTTGCATACATTCCGTGTCTCATCCGCTCTCCAGTAGATCATGCAGTTGTCAATACATACATCTATCACTTCATACGGTAGTTGAAGACCGCAACAAGTTTCTGAACCTCGTAGTATGAACCCGGTGCAAGGTTATCCTCAGGTAGAATACCTTTGACAAAATCAGTAATCGCATCCATACATTCTTCAGCCAAATTATAGTCTGTCTTAATACCCATTAATCTAGTTGCAGATGATAAGACTGAATGACCATCTCTACAATTTTGATACAAAGGTTGTTTTCCTGCATCCAACATGTCAAAAAATCTCCTAGATTCGGGATTTGGTTCTTCCCCTCTATAATGATCATGTACCATCTGCTCAGTACCTACACCATAATCTATATCCGTTCTAGATTCTTCTAACCTAATATCAGGCTGAAGTTCACTAACAGGCTGAGGTTCGCTAGTACTACCATATTCATAACCAGTTTCCCCATGAAGGTACCAAACTTTATAATTACGTGAAAACCCTTTCATATACAAATGAGTCCAAACATCAAATTCTTTTATAACCTTATTATTATTGCAAGTAGAGCAGGGACATCTTAACATACCACTTTTTGCATTCGGTTGCTGTTGAACAAGCCTCATGAATTCTCCAATCCCTTGAACGTATTCTTCCGTAAGCAAATTGGTGTTCGGATCCAAATGAGGTTTATCCATCCACGAACGATAATAAACTTCTAAAGACATGATTTTCATGGAATTGTTATGACTAAAGAGAATGAAGAGAGAATGAAGTGTGAATGAGTTGAATGAGGAGGGGTTGTATTTATAGGAAATTGCTTACGGCCCTCCGACGAAATTCCGACGGATGTAAAGCAGTCCGTCGGAATTCCGTCGGTATTGTCCAATCTCAAACGGCTATACAACGGTCATATATATTTGTCGGCAACGGTCACATGGTTCGTCGGAAATTCGTCGGAAAATTCTGACGGAATTCCGACGACTGTACTGTTAATCGGAATGTCGTCGGAAATTCGTCGGAATATACCGACGAACTTCCGACGACTACAACGGTTACATTTTTTATCGGAATCTCGTCGAAAAGTCGTCGGAAAATTCCGACGAGTCGGAAATTCGTCGGAAGTTCATCGGTATATTCCGACGAATTTCCGACGACTACAACGGTTACATTTTTTATCGGAATGTCATCGAAAAGTCGTCAGAAAATTCCGACGACCCATGTTTCGTCGGAATTCCATCGGAAATGGCCGACGGAATTCCGACGACTTCAAATTTTTGGATTTCGTTGGAAATTGGTCGGTAATCCGTCACAAACGTCCGACGACATTGATGTCCGTCGGAACTTCCGTCGGAATTCGGCGTGTTTTCTTGTAGTGATTCCAAGCCTTTGGGTTGCACGAAATCCCTTTGTAGGATAAGACAATCAAAGTCTCATTCTTGTTCTAGGCTAAGATACAAGAATAACAAATAAAGCTTTAGTGCTTATATGTGTTTCTTTAAAGATCTTTGATGATCTTCGAACAATGAATCTTTCTTTGTCTCTCTCTTACTAACTATTAGTTTTTGATCTTCAATCTTGTTTTACAAGTTGTGATTCAAGTTGTGAAGTTGTTATTTTCCATTGTCCACAACTCCTTTTATAGAGTACTAAGGGTTGCAATGGTTAGCACTAATAGTTACAATGGTTAGTGAAGAGTTACAACCATTAATACCAATAGTTACATTGGTTAGACAAAAGTCACAATGGTTCATTACCAAAAGCTTTAATCACCAATGGTAACAATGGTTTATAACCAAATGTTGCAACAATTTACCACTAATAGTTACAATCACAAACAGTTGCATTTGTTCATCTAAACAATTGCAATGCTTCACTTTAATGGTTACAAAGATTCACTTAAATATCCAACAATCCTCCCCATTTAAGTGTAATCATAGATTCATTAAATAATTAATACATATATCAAACTCATGCATAAATGAAAATGTTCAAAGAATTGAATTTTCATCTTAGTGCAATACACATTCCAAATGTCCGACAATCAGGATGTCGTACGGATTGAATCCCTCAACCCATTTTGAGCACATGAAGATAATACACACACGTGTTTCCACACTACTCTAAGTGTTTGTACTTGACACTATTATAAGCCATGTGTCCCTATCCATTCATGAGCGCATACAAAGCCAAGTCCCAGCTTATTGAAGCGGCATCACTTCACACTCATATAGGTAAATACTTTTACTCATGCACCTGCAAATGCACTTTTTCAAAGTATTTATTAAGAATAAAATTTCAACCTAACTCTTTCTTGCAGGTCCAAGCACATACATTGGGATGATATATAGACATGTGCTACAATCTTTAAGTGTAGGCTTTCCACATTGAATTCAGCCGCTAACTTCGTATTAGAGAGGAATTGGGTATCCCACCCTTAAAGATTTCAAATGGACTTTAAACTCATCCCTTTAACAGACTCGATTACCAAGTCTTTAGCTAATCATTTCGTCAAATGACATGCTATATTTCTTTCAGACCGAACAAACCCTTATGGTATTCACCCCGTGAGTGATCAGCTCACATAATGCGCTATATCTAACGCCAGGTGTCGCGACTTACCATTAATCACTTGATTATAAACCTTAACCAAGATTACTTCACTATCATGAATAGAAACTGGTGATAATATTTCGGTCACAACGAAATCTCTTAAATTAAATTCTCTTAGCCAATATGCCTATTAACCGGCATATGCTAAAATTTTTTATTCAATAGTCAAACTTTCATACAAGTTTGCTTCTTGGAAGCCCATGAGATGGCACCTCCCCAGGCAAAATTACTCAACAACTTATAGAAGAATGTTCTTGTATATTGATAATCAAACTTGCATCTAAATACCCTTCTACCATCGAAGAAAATCTGACATATAACAAACCATAATTTATGGTTCCTTTCAAATATTCAAGTTGTGATACTTCTTGTCCTATATAAGGTACAAGATTCACTCTCACATATATGGGAGACTTCATTGGAGAACAATCTCGCAATTGAACTACTTAACAATTTTCTCAATATAATGAGATTATGTTAACAATTGTTTTTTACTTATATGTAAAATTTTAACAATCACATCTAGCTCCCCATGTCTTTCATTGATGTTACATTTGCACCTTATCGGTGATGATCCATTCGCACCCTTTTGGTGACGATACATTCGAACCCTTTCGGTCCCAATACATTTGCACCCTTTCGGTCCCGAACCGTTCGCACCCTTTCGGTCCCGAACCGTTCGCACCCTTTCGGTCCCGAACCGTCGCACCCTTTCGGTCCCGAACCATTCGCACTCTTTAGGTCCCGACACGTTCGCACCCTTTGGGTTCCCGACACGTTCGCACCCTTTGGGTCCCGACACGTTCGCACCCGTTGGATCACGACCCATTCGTATCCCTTGGATCACGACGCACTCGCATCTCTTGGTTCACAATGCACTCGCATCCCTTGGATTACGATTCACTCGCATCCCTTGGATTACGATATGATTGCACCTCTTCGAAAGTCTACTCTCTCAAGCATTTACAACTTTCCAAACTTTGATTTTATCTCTCGCACAAAATCATAAGTTATAGTTCACAACGAGAATACTCTTTAAGATTGTTGGTTAATTATTTGTGGTTTGGTAACCCGAATGAGTGTGAACTATATACTTGGATAATGATTGAATCGTCATGCTTTCCTTAAAGAGTATTTCGACCCTATTCCAAGCCTTTGGGTTACACGAAATCTCTTTGTAGGATAAGACAATCAAAGTCTCATTCTTATTCTAGGCTAAGATACAAGAATAACAAATAAAGCTTTAGTGCTTATATGTGTTTCTTCAAAGATCTTTGATGATCTTCGAACAATGAATCTTTCTTTCTCTCTCTCTTACTAACTATTAGTTTTTGATCTTCAATCTTGTTTTACAAGTTGTGATTCAAGTTATGAAGTTGTTATTTTCCATTGTCCACAACTCCTTTTATAGAGCACTAAGGGTTGCAATGGTTAGCACCAATAATTACAATAGTTAGTGAAGAGTTACAACCATTAATACCAATAGTTACATTGGTTAGACAAAAATCACAATGGTTCATCACCAAAGGCTTTAATCACCAATGGTAACAATGGTTTATAACCAAAGGTTGCAACCATTTACCACTAATAGTTACAATCACAAACAGTTGCATTTGTTCATCTGAACAATTGTAATGCTTCACTTTAATGGTTACAAGGATTCACTTAAATATCCAACACAAAGGAACATTCCCGAGGATTGCAAAATGATGAGTCGTATGTCCCTTCATTATTTCAATAGTTCACGACATAACCCAATGATTTCCAAGAAGCCGATGTGATGACAGTTCATGATAGGAATGTGCTTTTCAAGCCTCTAGAACATTGGAGTCTCGAAACATGAGATACCATCGTGAAGGAGTGTTTCACCGACGTTGTTTCTGGTGAAGGGCAAAGATGGAGAGAGTGACCTCAGAGTTTCAAGAGACAGGGTAGCCACTGTAGGCTGCCACGTGCAAAGCCATGTTTCCTTATTGTTCATGGCGTCCTTTTGTTAAATCATATGAAGCAGTTAGCTCTTTAACCACATGCATCATTCCCAAATATCCAAATGCTTTCGTCTCTTCACGTAAGATATTTAGTAAAATCAGTTATAGATAGGTATGTGAAGATGTCTATTTTGTATCACTACATAAGGTAGTACTTGCGTGTGTCATAAAGATAGGTTGAGTTGGCGTTCGCATTTTGTGATGTCCGTGGACTTTTTAAGCTTAGAGAAGATGTAATATATTTATTGGGATATTTACATTGAAGATAAATAATATTACTTGAAGAAGAAAAGGAAAAGGAGACATTGCTTACAAGAAAAAAGAAAGTTGTTTAATTTTCTTTGGAAGAACTTGAGGAGCAAGTTCTAGTTATCTATTCAAGGGGGACGTGCCTTTATAAAGAAAATTATCTTTGCAAAAAGAAGAAAAGTTGAGAGATCATTGTTTGGTGCTTGTGTGGTCAAGCCTTTGGTGTCACTACTCTACGTTAGGTGCTGACGTAATTATTGTCGTATTTCCAGAGTGTTGGAAGATTAAAGCCTAGACTCAGGGATAGTTTAGCTCGGGGTTACATTATCCTGATAAACAAAAATCTAGACTCTAGGGTGAGTTTTAGCTTAGGATTGGAGTATCCTAAATGATTCTTGTAATAGAAAATATTGGTTGTAAATGCTTTCTTGTTCTAGTGAATTCGAAAAGAGAAAAAAAACTTGTGTCTTGTTTATTTCTGCATTTTACTCTGACCTCACAACACTTACGATTGGTATCAGAGCGGGTCACCTAAGTTATTGGTGAGATCTTAAAGGGTGAGAAAAGAAACTGGTTCAAGAAGAAGGACATAGTTTTTGATGGCGGCATATCAAGCGAGAACGTCTATGACAAAACCCACACCTCTTGATTCATCCAATTATGGATATTGGAAAGTATTTATGAAAGCTTTTATCAGTGTTCTTCATGAGGATTGGTGGAGTTCTACTGAAGCTGGTTGGAGTCATTCGGTGATGCTTGAAGATGAGAAGGTTGAAGTTCTTAAGCCAAGAGATCAGTGGACTGCTGCAGAGAAGAAGTCTTCAAATTGCAACTCTAAGGCCAAGACTGTGATTTACAGTGCTATTGATGCAAGCTACTTTAAGTTTATTTCTCAATGTACTTCAGCTTAGAAGGCATGGAAGACATTGGAGAATATGTTTGAAGGTATTACAAGTGTCAAGCGAACTAGGATGGATATGTTTGAAGGCATGGAAGACATTAGTAGATTTTTTGGATGATTCTATTTTAATAGTATAAATATATATTTGAAATTATTCTTTTAAGGATGAAAAGAGTAAAATGTTAATTCATTTTGAGTTTGCCTTATTTTGAGGGAAAAAATGAGGTTAACCATTGGAGGTGCTTAGTAAACCTTGTTCCGATTTTGCTGTTGTTATTTTGAATAGAGATCAGATTTCAATAGTTCATCCATGAATAGTTGGTACTTTTTATTGTAATTTGGTTTGTTTCACTAGAGAGATATCTAATGTTTATATTTCTTTTGTTAGTTTCACCATTGAACTACTAAAGTTATCTTAATTACCGGTTTGAAATCATTATTCAACTCAAAACTTTATCATATTCTTGTCAAACGCTTATTTGGTGTACGTTTGATGTAAACATCAAGTATCTAACGATTATCCCAGATTAAACAATCTCACGTTTCAATATTTTGTGGAGAAAACTTAGTTGTTTAATCTGATAGACTGTTATAGTCAATAAAACTCGAAAATGACGTACTTGATTGGGCTATTTTTTTTTTCTTATTCGTATTTTGTTCATTCGACGATCTTTTGGTGTCTGCACTTGATCGGTCGTTCAACAACCTAACTCTCAGGCACAGACAATCAATAAATTTGAGAAAAATCATGAATCCCACGTCACGAGTCACGACCAAGTCCCGTCGAAACGACAGTGTCATACGACAACTACCGAAATAACCCGGAACCAGTCCACCATGGCGGTTTGATAAACCAATCAGATTACTCCCACGCGCCAATCTCCCAATCGCTCAGCTTAAACGCGGAGGAAGCTATATTGTCAAATGTCAATATCATTAATATTCGGTCACTTATTTTGGTTAATCATATTCATTAGTATTTTTTTTTTAAGTTTCGGCACTTAAAAGCATCATTATCCAAGTGCCATTGCTAAATTCTGGTGGAGTTCAAACCCACCAAAAAGAGGGATCCACTGGGCGAAATGGGAAAAAGTCTGTTTACCAAGGAAAGAGGGTGGGATGGGATTTCGTATGATCCATGAGTTCAACTTGGCTTTATTGGCAAAACAATTATGGAGACTAGTTCAATTCCCAGACTCATTGGTGGCCAGGGTTTTAAGGGGAAGATACTACAAGATGAGCTCACCTCTCAGAGTAATCTCTGCTAGTAACCCATCATACGTGTGGTCTAGCATTAGTGCTGCGCGAAAGTTGCTTCTAACGGGAATCAGACAGAAGATACATTCAGGCTATGAAGTCAAGGTATGGGAAGATCCATGGATTCCAACGATCCCAGCAAGACCAGCTCTCCCTATAGCACCGGTACTGCATCCTAACATGAGAGTTAGTGATTTCATTGACCCGGAAACGAAAGAGTGGGATGTTGGTCTTTTGGAGAGTTATGTCAATCCAGAGGACATACCACTTATAAGGAGTTTGGCCACAAGCTCAGCACATCGTCGTGATACATTCTGCTGGAATTACACAAGGAATGGCCAATACACGGTTAAATCTGGATATTGGGTGGCTCAGAATGTGTTAATGACAGAGGGGGAAAAGGAAGTCCTAGAACCGAGTATCACAAAGCTTCAAGCCTTTGCTTGGAAGATAAAAGCACCTTCGAAGATGTGTCATCTTATATGGCAGCTATTAACTGGTTATGTGGCGGTAACGAGGAATTTAGCAAGACGTAATATGAGATGTGATAACTACTGCCCAAGATGTGGAGAGCTAGAAGAATCTGTAACACATGCTATTTTCGAGTGTCCGCCAGCTCTACAAGTATGGTCCTTATCAGCGACTCCGTCTAGCCCAGGTCTATTTCCAGTACCAAGTATTTACGCAAATATGGATTATCTATTTTGGAGGAAAAACAGCATTATCGAGCCGGAGCAGGACATGGATCCTTATCCCTGGATAATTTGGTACATTTGGAAGGCTAGGAACGATAAACTTTTCAGGGGAATAGACAGAGATCCTTTGGAACTGGTTCGACATGCAGAGAGTGAGTGTCAAGCCTGGTTTAATGCGAATGAAGTGGCACGAACCGTGGTACAAGAAGGCCTTCATGAGGAGCCCCAAGTCATAAGCTTGGGTAATATTTGCTTGATAGATGGATCTTGGACAGCTTCTGCTCAGTATAGTGGATGTGGATGGGTCTGGTTGGACAGTGGAGGAAACACTCAATTGTTGGGGACAAGAAATTTCGATCGACGGGAATCAGCTCTGCATTCGGAAGTCGAAGCACTGCGGTGGGCAATGGAGAACATGCTTCAACACTCAACTTGCCAGAATTTTGGGACAGATTGTAAAGAGCTGATAGCAATGATAAAGGATCCTCATGCCTGGCCTAGCTTTGCGACAGAGTTGGAAAGGATAGAGACGCTGCTGATTTGCTTTCCGGACTTCGACATCATTTATGTTCCACGAGTGCGCAATCAGTTTTCAGATTTTTTAGCTAAGACTGCTAGATCCTTCCATAGGAAGTTACATTTTATTGGTCTTTCTGTTCCGGTCTGGTTACCCAGTCCACCTCAAGTTTGAGTAATAGAATGGCCGTTTGACGTCAAAAAAAAAAAAAAAAAAAAAGCATCATTATCCAAGTTTCTTAGGACGGAGTTTTTATGAAACCCGTCCTAAGAACCCCGTACTAAGAGCATCATTATCCAGGATTTCTTAGAGCATCAAAAATTTTATTGTTTTTTTTGATGTGTGTGTTATCCCACCCTAAGAAATCTTACCCTAAGAAACACTGCCCTAAGAAACCCTAGATAATGATGCTCTAAGTATTCCGCCTTAAGAAATCCCGTCCTAGGAACTCCGTTCTAGGAACCCCGTCCTAAGAACCCCGTCTTAAGAAACTCTGGATAATGATGCTCTAATTACTCTGTCCTAAGAAACTCTGGATAATAATGCTTTAGGAAATAATTTCTTAATTTTTTAGTTAAAATTAAAAAACAGTTTATTATATTTCCGTAAGAACTCCGTCCTGAAAAACTTTAAAATGATGCTGTAAGAGAAACACCATTGGTATGAAACCGCATGAGTTTCTTAAAACATCAGAATGTTAAATTTTTAAACAAACTAAATTACCTAACTAAATTTCATTTTTAAAGAAAAATCAGCTTGTATTAAAATGACATGTGGACAATAAACTAGATACTAATGGCATGCGAAATGCTCTCCTTCTTTTTTTTCCTACTTTTCTGTTTTTATTATCTTTTACTTGTCTGATTTTTGGGTTAGAACCCAACCCTTCATAATCATGCTCTTAGCATTTGATCACCCAAAATATATAATATGCAATGAGCTAGCATATTTTCTTGCCTTTCTAAGGTTTTATATTCATAGAACTTTAAATAACCATTCATCACGTTATTATTAAAATAGTACTTTACATATTGGTACTAAATTTATGACAAGCTAAATATTTGTTGATATTAGTATTACTATTAGAATGGTTGACAAAAAAGGGTATTATTATTAGAATTAGAAAGGTCCATCAAACCTACCAATGTAGCTTATTAATTTTGTATCATTATACGAAATTAAATTTTTATTATGTATTATTTTTAAAATATTATTTAAATGAATAAAATGTTAGAATATGGACCTCGATATGGTTCTATTATGTTCATCGTATCGGAGGTTATGTTCTTTTTTGCTTTTTTTGGATTTTTTCTCATTCTTCTTTGGCACCTGCGGTAGAGATCGGAGGTATTTGGCTCCCAAAAGGGATTGGGGTTTTAGATCCTTGGGAAATCCCTTTTCTTAATACCCCTATTCTCCCTTCATCCGGAGCTACCGTAACTTGGACTCATCATGCTATACTCGCGGGGAAGAAAAAACGAGCAGTGTATGCTTTAGTAGCTACTGTTTTACTGGCTCTAGTATTTGCTGGCTTTCAAGGAATGAAATATTATCAAGCACCCTTCACTATTTCGGATAGTATTTATGGTTCTACCTTTTTCTTAGCAACATTTATGGTTTTCATGTGATTATAGGTACTCTTTTCTTGATTATATGTGGTATTCGGCAATATCTTGGTCATCTATATTATATAGAAATTCATATAAGACAGTTTTATTTGCACTATTTTGAATTATTTTATGAAAATTCATGTCTAACGATTTCATATACATCATGCTAAAAATCTCATATAACATTCTTCTAGTAGTTTGCATAAAAACACCTTTTCCTTTAAAGATTCTAAATTCCCGTTTTCGATAGAAAAAATAAAAAAAGAACATCCCATCAAATCATTATGTTAAAGAAACTTGGGAAAATTGCTTTTTTAAACCAAAAAAATGATAACTATGTCCATTTAGATTAATTTCATATACTTTATGTCCCATTAGACTAATTATTTTTAAAATGACAATAATGCCCTTAAAATTGTAATTTTTAAATATAATAAATAATTGGTTTGATCAAGCGGGGTTGATTGATCCGAAATTACAAGGTCGAACGGATCGATCGATCCTGATCATTATGCAAAACAAAAAAAACGCGGAGCATATACTGATCGACCTGGTCCATTTCACTCGATCGGCAAATGTCGATTTCATACAGATCAACTGATCTCGAATTATAGACTGATCGATCCAGTGCCCAGGTAAGTATTCCAAATCAATTTCCTGGTTTTCTTCGGTTATATCCGGTTTGATTCCCACTTGATTTGAACCGACCAAACACGATTTCAACTCTTTAAACTCGATTTCTTTGGGATGAAACCCATAATTTCTCATCTCCTTCACGAACAAATGGGGAGAAAATCAAACTCTCAAGTTCATAAACCCTAACTCACTCAATTTCAGACTGATTTGGTAGAAATAATGTAAAATTTTTGTGAAATTTTTGTGAATAATCAATGGAATATAGAAGACGGCGTGAGAAGAAGGTTACCACGTTTTTTTTGTTTTTTTTGTTTTTTATAAAAAAATCTATTTTTTTCAAAATATGAAAGTGAATATTCCCAAATATTTTGTTTCCATATTTTAGGAACTGATTTCTTATCTGTAGAATACATCTAATCTGTAGAAATCGGTTTCTATAGGTTTTTAGAATTATAGTAATGTGTAGATTTTTATTTTTACATGTTTTAGATTTACATTAAATATGTAGAAGTCTGTTTCTACGTGTTTTAGATTTATATTAATGTGTAGATTTTGATTTCTAAAGATTTTAGATCGGTAGATTAAGCGCAGAATGTGTATTCTAAATATTTTTAGAATACTCTTATTTACGTAGATCATGTATTCTAAACATTGTAGATTCAATGAAAAGAGTGGATTTCGTTTTCTACTTTATTTAGAACAGAATCTGAAAATTATGATTTAAACATTTTTAGAACTGAAAAAAATACCACTAATTTCATATAGGTACTTTATCAATAGTTACTATTTTTCCAAATTTTTTTGTTTGTATAGTTATTTATTAAATTTATTTTCAAAAATATTAAAAAATATTATAGACAAAAATGTCACAAAATAGATATTAGTCTAAAAAGAAATAGTTATCATTTTTTGCTCTAAAAAACAATTTTGCGAAGAATCCTAAAGAAAATCTTCAAAGACAAACAATGTGCGTCTCAGCTATAAATTTGAATATCACGCGACAAAAAAGCGCGTGAAGAAATATCAACGCGGAAGGTTTTTCCTTCTTTCTTGCATTAACGCGGATGGATTTTGGGCAGAATAACCCGAAAGAGAAATACGTATCGAAAAATGCACATTTGAAAATAGATTTAATTAATTATTTAATTTCAACCCGAAGAAGCAGCAACTTTCTGACGACGAAGAAGCATTACTCTCTTCAACCCAAAAAAAAAAAAAAAAAAGAGGTTGAAACGGAAGAGAGGCTGGTCTTTGGTCCTCTCTTTGTCCACTCTCTACCGTCGATTACAACAGATCTGCGTAATCAAGGAGACCAATAATATTAGTCAAGTCGGATATTCGATCTTTGGATCTGTTGGATCGGAATTGAATCCGAATGGTTCGATCGGGTAATTTAAGCGTCGATTCGTCGGCTAGCCATCGGCGGACGCCGTCTCGAACGGTGACGTTGGGTCATATACAGCCTCAGGCTCCGTCTTATCGAACCGTCTACTGCAATGATCGAGATTCCAATATGCCCGTCCGCTTCAAGGTATTGTTCTGAATCGATAACCGGATATGCACAATGGAATTTGTGCTTTTTGGATTCATCGATCTGATTATTATTTTTCTTTTCTTTTTAGTTTGGGCTTGTAAGTCAATTTGTGTGTGTTTGATTATTTTCTGATGGAATGTGGTGGTGATTGTTTCAGGGTAATTCAATTTCTACAACAAAGTATAATGTTTTCACCTTTCTTCCCAAGGGTCTGTTTGAACAGGTATTCATCTTGCTTGGATCTCTAAGGGTTGTAAACTTAGAGCTTCAGAATGTATTTAAGGACTAGCCGAGAACTTTGCAATCTGGTGGAATTGTCATGGATATTCTTCCTTTTTTTTTAGTTTCTGATTCACTTATTTATCAAGACTAGTGTAAACATGTAATTAGGATCAGAACTGTAAATGAAGAGACATATGATGAACATGCCAACACTTTGAACTCCTTCGCCAGTCATTTCCACAAGGATTTTTTGGTTATGTTTTCTGATTTTAGTTTTTATGTTTTCCCTGACAGTTTAGGCGCATAGCAAACATATACTTTCTTGGAATCTCCTGTCTATCAATGACACCTATAAGGTACGTTTTCTTCCTTGGAAAGTTGTCTAACTTTGACGATTTTTGAAGTTTTCTTTCTGTTTATTTCATACTCCATCCATAGAATTCCCTTGTTTTGGTTGGATGAAACTTTAAGGATTAATTATGCATGATCTATGCAGTTATTAACTTGATAGACTGTTTGTCCTGCAGCCCTGTGAGTCCAATAACAAATGTAGCTCCGTTGTCAATGGTGCTTCTCGTCTCTCTTATTAAAGAGGCTTTCGAAGACTGGGTAAGGGAACACATTTCTTCTTCTTTTTTTTTAATTGCCGAAATATTCCCTTTCTCCTTGCTTTAAAGTAGAATAATTTCAGCGCTAAAATACTCTGTTCAAGCTAGTCTCAACACCCACCTGTGTCTCAACTTCTAAATCCTTCTATGGATAATTTTTTCAGAAACGGTTTCAAAATGATATGTCCATAAATAATAGCACAGTGGAGATCTTACAAGACCAACAGTGGGTACCTATTCCTTGGCGAAAGTTGCAAGTTGGAGATATTGTCAAGGTTAATCCTTTCTTATTCTAACATGATTAGATGAATTTCTCTTTGGCTACCCGTTTTATTTATTGCTGTGTGTTGTTGGTACACATGTTTAGTTGTACTGCCTGCATTATAGTTATTCTGGTAGGGTTCAGTTACCTTCTGTGATTTATGTGTATCATTGTGCTGCTTTCCTCCGTCACATATTGACCTCTGGCAAAGGACACTGGGTTTAGGAAATTAGTTTGTGTTGACTACATTTCAGGGTTCTAATTTATAGCTTGATTAGATAATCTTGTTATCTTTAAACTAAGACCCATAACTGTTAAATAAGATTCTTGTTTATGCAGATAAAAAAAGATGCGTTTTTTCCAGCCGATATTCTTTTCCTGTCCAGCACTAATCCTGATGGTATCTGCTATGTTGAGGTGCTTCTTCTTTGACTTCCCCTTTTGAAGAAATATAGTGCTTTCTTTTTGTCCAGAACAAAAGCTGTTATTTTAGATCTTCTCTTACCTAGTGTGCCGTTCAATTGCGTATTTATTGTGAGTGCAGACTGCAAATCTGGATGGAGAAACAAATTTAAAAATAAGAAAGGCCCTTGAAAGGACATGGGATTACTTGGTACCAGAGAAAGCCTCTGAGTTTAGAGGTTAGCCTATTGCTTTGATTGGATTCATGCAATATTTTTTTCGTAGACAGAGGTGAAGTGACGTCTAGTACGTAATTCTCTACGAACGCTAATTTGCTAATAAAGTTAGTGGGGGTAGGCGATTTGGTATTGGTCAGTGTTCTAAAATACGGTCTAGGGCGTTTAGGCGCTATACGGTAGCCAACCGTATTGTTATTATGTTATACAGTCTTTTATGCAGATTTATATAATTCGGACGAATAATAGCATTTAGGCGGACATGCGGTTTACGCGGACGCCTAGGCGGATTTTAAGCATCAATATTCAAAAAAAAAACTATTAGTATTATTATTATATTTTATTAATGTTATTATTTATATTACTTTTACTTATTTTATATATTTATATGATTGTAGATATTAGTATAATTTTTGCAAAATCATTTTAAATTTATCATCTTTATATATTTAAAATGGCTTTAATTTTTATAATTTAAAACTATTTATATATGTTAAACTATATACTTATACATAAAAGTGGATTTAAAATATATTTATGTTCAGTTTTTTTCAAAAATAATGTATATATATTAATCTTATACTTATATTTCGCGTAAAAATATATATCCGTATATATCTCGTTTAGGCGTTTGCCTATACGGATAGGCGCTATACAGTCTTCTAACGCGTAATGAACGCCTAGCGCGTTTTAGAACACCGGTATTGGTTGTAGAGCCACTTGTTAATTTTATTATCACAGATTGGATCGCTACCTTCTGGCTAAAAAGCTAATAAATGAAACTTTCTGAGAAACGTTCACCTGGGTCAGATTACTCCTTTGTAGTTACCCTGGTAACATGTTTTTATTATACCACATCCTGATGTAGGGATCGAAACATCACCAGAACTAATGGCAGCAAAGTTTATATAGCAGTCCGTTTTTGTCATTTGTTTAGTGTTTGTCTGGTAGAATTTTCCTATTATTGTTTTGCGGAAAGAGTTGTTACGGCTCATTTCTGACTTTGATGATACATGATCTTGTCTCTTATCCATTTTTTATCTGATTATATTATACATGTAGACATAATTTTTTTATTGCTCCGACTGTCCTTCATTCTAACTTTTTTCCTTTTTCATCTCAGTATGATTGTGTTGCAAGTTGCAACTGTTTTACACATGTTTTCACTTTCTCCATCATCTGTGTCTTTTGCAATGCAGGTGAAATTCAGTGTGAGCAACCGAACAATTCACTGTACACTTTCACCGGAAATCTTGTAGTACAAAAGCAGACGTTACCTCTCTCTCCCGACCAGCTTTTATTGCGTGTATGATTGACTGTTTCTACCGTTGGCTTATTTTCCCCCTTTTGTGCGTTATTTTTGCAATTTTATGATTTGGTCATGCATATTGTTTTTTTTTTAATTATGGATCAAGTTTTGATCTACTTTGAGATATGTTGATTTCATGGAACTTTATATCCTTGGCCTTAAAAATTTTACTGAATAGATTTCCATGCATCTAGTACAGAGCTTTATAACCTTAAATTTAATAATATTCTGAGACGTGTGAAATCTACATTTTCAGGGATGCAGTCTTAGAAACACAGAATACATAGTTGGAGCTGTTGTTTTTACTGGCCATGAGACGAAGGTAAGCTGTTGTGAAGCTTGTTTTATGAGAAACCAGCTTACAAACATGTGTTTCTAGCATACAGGATACATGTATTCTGAAATCATATTCAAAAGAAAAGAAGATTGCAAAGACTTACTCTGTTTTTACTTCATTGTATAGTTGCTAAGCATAGTGTCTGATGTTGTTTTATGGTGAATTCAAACTGTTTAGGTGATGATGAATGCGATGAATGCTCCTTCCAAAAGAAGTACGCTGGAAAAGAAGCTTGACAAACTCATTATTACAATATTTTGTGTCCTTATCACAATGTGTCTAATTGGAGCTATAGGCTGGTATGGTTTCTCTTCGATCTTGTTATTGTCAAGTCATGTTTCGTTCGATTGTTGAACCATGTCTTGTTGCGATACAGTTATCTATATTATTAATTTTGTAGTTCAATTGTGACGGATCGTGAGGACCTATACTTGGGTCTTAAGAAGTCAGATTGGGAATACCGTAACAGACTCGCGGTAAATAGCTTTGTGTAGTTAGTTGATTCCCTCTATATCTGGTTTGCTGGTTTTTACCATATTGCTTCTATTTGCGTCTACAGATAGGGTTTTTCACCTTTTTCACTCTAATCACTTTGTTCTCATCAATTATACCAATCTCCCTTTATGTTTCTATAGAGGTACGTTGTTCCTAGTATCCTATTTTAACTATCCGCATTACAATTACTGGCATTCTGAGTGGTTTCTATCTTCTCTCCTTAAATGAAAAACCCAGATGATCAAGTTTATCCAGTCGACTCAGTTTATCAACCGAGATCTCAATATGTATCATGCTGAAACAAATACCCCTGCCTCGGCCAGGACTTCCAATTTAAACGAGGAGCTTGGACAGGTAGCTATCAGGACATGTCGCATATTACTACTACTGATCCCTGCGGAAATTTGTTGCTTGTATGATATATATATATATATATATATATATCCGCTTTATTGTTTGTAATTGATCTGTCTCTAGAATATTATACTGTGATACCATTCTCACTGCGGTTACAATTACTATGGTATCTCTCAGGTGGAATACATATTTTCTGATAAAACTGGAACGCTGACAAGAAATTTGATGGAATTCTTTAAATGTTCAATTGGAGGAATAAGTTATGGATGTGGTGTCACTGAGATAGAAAGAGGAATCGCTCAGCGTAATGGCTTAAAAGTACACGAGGTATTATTTCTTTTCAGATGCGGAAGTTGCCTAGTGCATTAAGTTGCAATGGAAGCATGTCTAATTTGTCTCTCTACGAATATATTCAGGAAGAAAGGTCGACTGGTGCAATAAGAGAAAAGGGATTTAATTTTGATGATCCAAGGCTAATGCGGGGAGCTTGGCGAAATGAGCCTAATCCTGATCTTTGCAAGGTGCCTTACTTTTATTTCTTCGAGAATTTTCTCACAGTACGTTTAAGGATTGTAATAGTTAAGAGATGATGGGGTTATAGGGATACTCTAGAACATGAGTTCTTGCTTCCTTTCATGGAGACGTTCGGTCTACGATAGGTGTTGTGGTGTGAACTTGTAAGGTGATAATGTTATTGTACTTAATTATGTATTTAATAGGTGTTGAGATGTGAAATTGTAAGGTATTAACTCGAAAAGGTTTTTCAATTGGCTTCAACGTTCAACCATTGCCTGTATTCTAGGTCTTTGTTCTGCGAGAAACTACAGAATGGTTCTGATTAAAGCATCTAAAAGTATTGTAACGCCATTTTTGTAGTTTAGAGAAGTTCCTTATTCTGGGTTCCAGATTTCTACTGTGTCTATTTCTGGGCATGCGAACATTCAGAGGCTAATTTAACTATAAGATATTGTACTTTTGATATTTGTAGGAACTCTTTCGATGCCTAGCCATCTGTCATACAGTCCTTCCTGAAGGTGATGAGTCCCCTGAGAAGATCGTATATCAAGCTGCATCTCCAGATGAAGCTGCCCTAGTTACTGCCGCCAAGAATTTTGGTTTCTTCTTTTACAGGTGATTCCCATTACATTCAGTTTCGAAAGACAAATTGACAAGATAAATTTGCAACTAGTTAACTTGCCCCATGATTCCCCTTGTTTCAAATTTTAGAGATTTTTTTCATATACGTGTGTTTGTTTCTCAAGTCTCTGTTAGTAATGTTTAAGACTAGTTTCTTGTAATTTCAGGCGTACTCCAACTATGGTGTATGTTCGCGAGTCTCACGTGGAGAAGATGGGAAAGGTTCAAGATGTGGCCTATGAGATACTTAACGTTCTTGAGTTCAACAGGTCTATAAGACAGTGAAATGTTTGTTTATTTCCCATTTGTCATGTTTTATGCATACCATTGAAATTTACACAATGCATAACAGTACAAGGAAGCGCCAGTCTGTTGTATGCCGTTACCCAGATGGAAGGCTTGTACTCTACTGTAAGGTAATAGCTCTATAAGTACTTAGTTCTCTGTGTAATACAGTGTCAAATATTGATCATTGCTTGGAACATTGTCCACAGGGTGCAGATAACGTAATCTTTGAGAGATTGGCCGATGGTATGGACGATGTTAGGAAAGTTACAAGAGAACATTTGGAACATTTTGGATCTTCTGGATTGCGTACCCTTTGCCTGGCCTATAGAGATTTAGACCCCGAAACCTATAATAGTTGGAATGAAAAATTCATCCAGGCCAAATCTGCATTGCGAGACCGTGAGAAGAAGTTAGATGAGGTATTCCATTATTTCTTACCTAGTTTTCTATAATGATAGAGGTAGCGTTCTCATGAATCCCGAGAAAGGTTAACAACCAAGAGATACGAACTTGTTCGTATGACACGAACTTGTTCGTATGACTGGAATGAAAAATGATTCTATGATTATGTTCAGTAGTGAGAGTGATTATATCCTTACAGTACAGTCATAGCTGATGAATGTGAGGTGTTTTGATCCATGAAGTTAGCAGAACTTATCGAGAAGGATCTTACCCTCATCGGATCAACTGCAATAGAAGACAAACTTCAAGAAGGGGTGCCTAACTGCATAGAGACCTTATCAAGAGCTGGAATTAAGATCTGGGTGTTAACAGGGGACAAAATGGAAACGGCTATTAATATTGCTTATGGTAGGGTGTGTCACAACTTTTGCTCTTGGGTCTTATTTTTTCTTCTGCCACTTACATATCTGCCTTGGATTCTGTTATGCTACAGCATGCAACTTGATCAACAATGATATGAAACAATTTATCATCAGTTCTGAATCGGATACAATCAGGGAAGCTGAAGAAAGGGTAATTATTTTACTGTTAGAGCACCTCCAATGGGGGGTTCTACCCATTGGAGTTCTAAAGATTCATATGTGTATAAGTATATGTTGTATATGTGTATGTAGGTGTGGGGTCCATTATTTTGTGGACATACACATATACAACATATACTTATACACATATGAATCTTTAGAACTCCAATGGGTAGAACCCCCCATTGGAGGTGATCTTAATAGCTTCTCTTGCGCGGAGAACAATCAGTTTACCTATTTTTTGTTCATAAATCTTTTTGATATTAGGGTGATCAAGTTGAGATTGCTCGTGTTATCAAAGAAGAAGTAAAGAAGGAGCTGAGAAAGAGCCTTGAAGAAGCTCAACTCTATATGCATACCGTAGCTGGACCAAAATTGGCTCTCGTTATTGATGGAAAGTGTTTAATGTATGCATTAGACCCGAGCTTACGCGTAACGCTGCTCAGCTTGAGCTTGAACTGTACGTCAGTTGTATGCTGTCGTGTTTCTCCGTTACAGAAAGCACAGGTAATTTAGATGACTATTTCAAAATAAATTCGTACAGGTTGGGCCTTTAAAGAGAAGCTTATATACTATTTTATTTTGGGGCTTTGATTTCGAAATTGGTAATCACATTTTGTTTTTGGGTTTGAGTTTTACACTTAATTCATGTCCAGTGAGTAATTTGGTTCTCTGTGTTCTTTGAACCGCCTTCTAAATGGTAGTATATGTGAACCTAATTTCAGGTGACAAGCTTGGTGAGAAAAGGCGCAAAGAAGATTACTCTTAGTATTGGTGATGGTGCCAACGATGTTAGCATGATTCAAGCAGCTCATGTTGGTATAGGAATAAGTGGGATGGAGGGTATGCAAGCTGTGATGGCTAGTGATTTTGCCATCGCTCAGTTCAGATTTCTTACTGATTTGCTTCTTGTCCATGGACGGTGGTCATATCTTAGAATCTGCAAGGTTGAGTTTGTCTTTTGCCGCAAAACTTTTTGAAACATCTATTGATCTTTTACTTGGCAGATTGCGGCATAACATGCTTATTTTTTTTCATCAATGTTCTTATGATCTCTTACTTGGCAGGTGGTCATGTATTTCTTCTACAAGAATCTGACCTTCACTTTGACTCAGTTTTGGTTCACATTTCGAACTGGATTTTCTGGTCAAAGGTTCTACGATGATTGGTTCCAGTCGTTGTATAACGTTTTTTTCACCGCTCTTCCTGTCATTGTCCTTGGGCTGTTTGAGAAGGTACTTGCTTTTCTCGATCTCTTAAAACATACGCATACCCATCTTAAATTACTTAACCATTAGGACCATTTTCATTTTCTGGATTTGATAATCTCATTTCCGTATTGTGCTCTTGATAGGATGTGAGTGCGTCCCTTTCGAAGAGATACCCAGAACTGTATAGAGAGGGAATACGTAACTCATTTTTCAAATGGAGAGTCGTAGCAGCATGGGCTACTTCTGCTGTGTATCAGTCTCTCGTCTGCTATCTCTTCGTGACCACCTCATCTTTTGGTGCTATAAATTCATCAGGAAAAATATTTGGTCTCTGGGATGTTAGCACACTAGTTTTCACATGTCTGGTGATTGCCGTGAACGTGCGCATTCTTTTGATGAGCAATTCCATTACAAGATGGCATTATATCACAGTCGGTGGGAGCATTCTTGCATGGCTCGTTTTTGCTTTCGTATACTGCGGGATTACGACACCACGTGATAGAAATGTAACACCATCCTACTACTTCCCTTTCAGTATATCTTTTGTGATGTTTTTTGTTTCTTTATAGATTAGCAAAATCTCATTTATTTTATTATTTTTTCCTCGTCTCTGCAGGAAAATGTCTACTTTGTCATATATGTGCTGATGAGTACATTCTATTTCTACTTCGCATTGCTGCTTGTTCCCATTGTTTCTCTTCTAGGCGATTTCATCTTCCAAGGGTAAGTAAAACCAATGAGTTTCAGAACTGACATGTGGGTTATTTTGCTCAAGATCACTGAAACAAAGCGTACACAGGATGTTTTGTAATGATTATGACATGAGAAAAACTATGCTTTTACTGATACAGGGTTGAGAGATGGTTCTTCCCATATGATTATCAGATCGTCCAAGAAATCCATAGGCACGAGTCGGATGCAAGCAAGGCGGATCACCTGGAGATAGAGAACGAGCTCACACCTCAAGAAGCGAGAAGCTATGCGATATCCCAATTGCCTAGGGAGCTCTCCAAGCACACTGGATTTGCATTTGATTCACCAGGTTATGAATCTTTCTTTGCGTCCCAGTTGGGTGTTTATGCGCCACAGAAGGCATGGGATGTGGCAAGGAGAGCCAGTATGAGGTCACGGCCTACAGTACCAAAGAAGAAGTAGAACTGATATATACACATTATTGCTGATTGGGGGGTTTGTTTTTGTTAGGCCTTAGTTTTAAAATATATGTAGAAATGTACCTTTTAAGGTGTTTACTAATGATCGTTTTACGTTTGTGTTTTGATTTGAACGCCATTTTTATAGCTCCACTTATAAACTCAGGCAAGCATTAGGGTACTTTTTCTCCATGTACTTTTTTTTTTCTGAACACCACTTTTTCCCCATGTACATACATTCGATTTACCCCTTTTGAGGTCATTTGTCTCGTTTTTATTCCATATCTTTTTTTGTTCTTCTGAATACCATTATATATTGAATTTCCAGATACATATATCTCTCCCTTAAACTAATTATTCTGCAAATAAAATTTCTATGCAAACTACTTATGTTTTATACCTACAAAGTTTATCTACTTTTGCAAAAAAATATTTTAAAAATATATACTATCGCTTTTAGAAAACTATATCATTCATTTTAAATATATATTATTTACCAAATATTTTTTTAAGTCTAAAATAACTATTAGAAGAAAATGATGACATAAATTATTAAAAAATATTATATATCTATTGATCATTATAGTACAACAGTAAAAGATGTATAAAAATTATTATTTCAGAAAAACAAAATAATTTTTATTTGTTTAAACTATATGCCAGTGTAGATTAAAAAATTCATAAACTTAATAGAATATCAATTACAAATGATTACTTTATATTTTAAAATTGATTAATATTAATTAAATACAAATTAATGTAATAAATTATTATGTTTAAAGTTATTGTATGTGCATAGCGCCAGGAAAACACCTAGTTATATATTGAACTAAGGTCGGTCCGGCTACTCTCATGATTTTCCTTAAAAAAGTTAATTTTAATTATATTTTTGTAAGTATATTTCGTTATATTGTATTGACATTTGTTATACAATATAAGTTTAAACTCATATATTTTACCATTGACTTCTAATAGCAATTGACTTCTAATAGCAATTAGGGAATGATTTGTGAGAGATTTACTGACTGATCTACTTAATGTCTTTAGCTTTTCAGTTGTTCCATTTGTTCAAAATCCAAAACACTACTCTCCTTAGTAGTGAAATTATATTATAGTTAAT
This sequence comes from Brassica napus, assembly GCF_020379485.1. Taxonomy (NCBI): domain Eukaryota; kingdom Viridiplantae; phylum Streptophyta; class Magnoliopsida; order Brassicales; family Brassicaceae; genus Brassica; species Brassica napus. The sequence continues at coordinate 31,558,244 of NC_063444.1, forward strand.
TATATTGACAAAATGCAGGGGTTAATGTCTCTTATGTGCTTGAGAATGATACGAGCCATGTTCTTTTAGAAGACCCTGCATCAGCAGCTTGCGGTCAAATTTATAATTGTTTTCTTGTTCACACATCTGGAGAGTAACACTGGCGGCAGTGATTTTGCCTATCAAAAATAATCGCAGCAACCATTCTAACTGGAGCTACTTTCTACAGCATCACAGACGACACCAGAAACCTTTGCGAAAGTATGTTCAGTTTTTGATCGATAGCCGCTGACCCAGCGTCTTCTAAAAGAAGAGGGCTACATCTGCAACAAACAAAGCCTTAAATTATAGTGACAGTAGAAGCACGAAAACCCACATGAAGAAGCTCATGAAATTTTCACTAAGACAAAAGATGATGCTTTTACATAAATTGAAAATTCACACATACAGACGCAACATAAAAAAAAACCAAATCAGAATAGTGGTCATATCAGATATTAGTTAAACAAAAAAATCACTGAAACTCATAAGAAGAAGACAATACTTTTATATCTGAAAACCTGAGGAGTCGCACCTCGACCTTGGAAGTACAATGATGTTCACGGGATTAAGGCTGTCCTTTTTATAGGTGGAGATCAACCACTTGGAAGAGAGAAAAGAATCATCGTGGTTGGAGTGAGTTGAAAGAGTTAAGAAGGTCGTTAATGGCGTTGAATCAATACATCCCGTAACGTACATGAGGAGATGTATCGATGACGAAAGGACATGAACAGAGATTGACACAGAGATTCTTCACGAAGAATCGCCTCACACAACCTTTCAAGACCTCCATTTCTGGTTGGCCGAATCGGAGCTCGAAAATCGATGAACCCTAAAAAGCTAGAATAGCCATTGTTGATGAATGCAAAGGCAGAAATGGACTACTTTTGTTTATTGTTTCAGCCCAAATAACATAAACCGGAGCCCATTAAATTTGCACACTTCTATTAATGAAGCGCTGTATTTCGAGAAGATGAGACACGTGTCCGGACAGAAGCCTTCGATGACGTGGCAATGACTTGGAGGGAGTCACAGGAGAAAAAACATTATATATACAGATTTCCAGATACATATAATGTCCCTTAAACCACCAATGGGGCTCAACCTTCTCCGTATATCATTTTTATTCTATATCTATATATATTTTTTGTAGACAATGTGTTTTCAATATTTCAATAATTTGGAGTACTCCCGATCATAATGTGAAGTTACACAAGCATCCAAGTAAAACTATTTTTAGCCAAGTATCTAACATATTGAAAGCCTTCAACTCTTCTTGTCATTCTCTATGATAGTTAAGAGTTCTTCACACGCATATAAGTAAAGAGATGAGAGTAGAGTAAGAGAAAATGTGCTAACCAGAACGACGGACACGAAACGCACCGTTTTGGGTTTTCTCTCTTTTGGCGAATTAAAGGGCGATTCTGAGTAGGGTTTCGATGCCGGACTCGGCGGCGCCGCCGGATTCTCCAGCCTCTCCGGAGAGTGTTAACGCAGGACCAGAGACTAGAGATGTGATTCCGTCGGTGGAGATTGAAGTTTTGGATGAAGTAGCGAAGAGAGTTGTTCCAAGTTGGGTGTCGGTGGCACAAGATAAGAGAAGTCTGAAGAAGTACGATGTTGAGATTCAAACAAAGGATGGTTTGCACAAGGTAGAGATTCCAGATGATGTCCTCACTAGTGAGACGCCGTTGTGGGAAGACTTTGTGGTAGGAAAGTTTCTCGATTTAGTCCCTCATGTCGCGAAAGTGCATATGGTGCTAAATAAGATCTGGAAATACGGGGAAACATCAGCAAAGATCGATGTCTATGATGTTAACGCTACCACTATGAGATTCAGAGTCCCAAGTTCGAAAGCCAGAGAGAAGATACTTCGTAGAGGCATGTGGAACATCGCTGGAGTACCAATGGTGGTCACAAAATGGACTCCGAGAACAGAGGAAGAAAAGCCAGAAGAGGAAGCGGTACCTATGTGGGTGCATCTGAGAAGAGTTCCACTCCACATGTTCTCATGGGAGGGCTTAAGCTTTATCACTAGTGCTGTGGGATTTCCTGTGAAGCTTCAACAAGACACTATTGCGTGTTCCTCCTTTGAAGAAGCAAAGGTGTTTGCGAAGGTTAATGTATCAAAGGACCTTCCAGAGACAATTAGTTTTTCGAAGAATGGCAAGGAGTTTGAGGTTGATTTCCACTTCCCATGGCTCCCATCTAGATGTAAGCAATGCGGAAAGTGGGGTCACATAGAAATGGATTGTGGGGTGAAAGGCAAAGATAAAGAGCAACAAGGAAGTTCTGTTACTAAAAGATCAACAAGTGAGGGAAGAGATCACTTGAATAAGTCACTTAATATTGAGGAAGGTAATAGAGAGATCATTCTGGAGGTTAACCTTGGCGTAATAAGCAGTGAGAAGTCAGTACCTGAGGCAAGGCAGTCAGTGGGAAGGCAGCCAGAGGAAAGGCAGCCAGAGAAAGTGCAATCAGAGGAAAGGCAGCCAGAGGAAGTTCTTAAAAATATGGGAGAGATGGAAGAAGATGCAGGGGAAAAGTCTCAAGCGATCAACAGCTGGGCTCTGGTCTCGCCAGGAAAGGTGGGAAGATCACCTTTAAGATCTTTGCAGAAGAGTCATGAGGAAGAACTTTTGATCTCAGCGTCAAAATTTTCGGTGTTGAGAGTTGAAGATCAAGAGGAGGAGGATCAAGAGGATGGTGAAATTAGGGAGGATTGGGAAGCAAAAGAAGTTGAGGTTGAAGAAACTCGTGTAGACAGGCTCACTTCTCAGCTGTTGAATGGACAAGAAAAAAAGGTTGCGCAGAAAGGTGGAAAGAAGGCTAAATCACTGGATGCGAATCCGATGAGCACAAGGTCCTCTTCTCGCCGAAACCATTAAAATGTCAAGTTTCTTTTGGAATGTGCGCGGATTCAACAAAAAATTGAAACATTCCGTAATCAAAAAGTGGTTAAGTAATAAAGAGATGAAGTTTGGATGCATATTGGAGACAAGAGTAAAGGAGAAGAAATTAGAGAAAATTTTGGGCACTGTGTTCGGGGGATGGTCAGCAATGACTAACTACGAGCATAGTAAAGGTGGGAGAATTTGGTTATTATGGAGAGATGATGTCTGTATGACTCCGGTCTACAAAACGGATCAACTAATCACAGTTTCAGTTGGCCTGCAAGGCGAGGAGGAGTTTTTCTGCACTTTCGTTTATGCAAGCAATCTAGTAGAAGGTAGAAGAGAGCTGTGGAAGGATATTTGTCATCACCATAACTCCCCACTATTTAAAAATAAAGCGTGGCTAGTTATGGGGGATTTCAACGAGATATTGGAGGGAGATGAACACTCGGGATTTTCTAACTTGTCGAGAGTTCCTAGCGGTATGAGAGACTTTCATAGGTTGGTTCTACACTGCCAGCTCTCTGATATGGGCTACCAAGGTCCAGTTTTTACTTGGTGCAACAAGCGTGATGAAGGATTGATATGCAAGAAGCTTGACAGAGTTTTAATGAGCAATGTGGCCTCGTCCCGCTTCACCAACTCATATTCGGTCTTCGAACCTGGGGGTGCTCTGACCACATGAGATGTAAGATCAGTCTGCTGCTGGCGTCTGAAAAAATTCGGAGGCCGTTCAAGTATGTTAATGCCATTGGCAAGCTACCTAACTTTATGCCAATGGTAAAGGAGTTTTGGGACTCGACTGAGGTACTGTTTCACTCAACATCTGCCTTGTTTCGCTTCTCAAAAAAACATAAAGCTTTGAAGCCCCTAATCCGGGAAATGGGTAGAGACCAACTGGGAAATCTTTCTAAGCGAGCATCCGAAGCTCACTCTACGCTCTGTGAGAAGCAGAAAACCACACTGTCAAGCCCCAGTTCAGTAGCGATCGAAGAAGAAGCAGATGCGTATGAGAAATGGCTACATGTTGCTGGACTAGAGGAGGATTTTCTTCAACAAAGAGCAAAGCTTCATTGGCTTTACGTTGGAGATCAAAACAATAAAACTTTCCACAACTCGATCAAATTTAGGCAGGCGCAAAACACTATCCGGGAGATAAAGTGTTTGGATGGTAGTATCGCGGTAAAGCATGAGGAAATTAAGAAGGAAGCAGAGAGATTTTTCTGTGACTTCCTAAATCAGTCTCCAGCCAATTTTCAGGGGGTTACAGAAGAGGATTTAAGAGAGATCACTGAATTCAGATGTACTCTTGAAGACTGTCAAGCGTTGGAAGTTGAGGTCACAGCAGAAGAAATAAGAAAGGTGTTGTTCTTTATGCCTTCTAACAAGTCTCCAGGGCCTGATGGATTTCCTTGTGAGTTCTTCAAGACTACCTGGCCGGTGATTGCACATGACTAAACTGTCGCTGTTCAGTCCGTCTTTAGGATGGGATTCTTACCAAAAGGTATCAACTCGACAATCCTTGCTCTAGTCCCGAAGAAGACTGCTTCTGCTGAGATGCGAGATTTTAGACCAATTGCGTGCTGTAATGTGCTGTACAAGGTCAATTCAAAAATTCTGGCAAACAGGTTAAAGATTTTGCTACCAAGAATGATCTCCGAAAACCAATCAGCATTTGTCAAGGGAAGATTGTTGATGGAGAACGTGTTATTAGCTTCAGAGCTAGTCAAGGATTACCATAAGGACTCCGTTTCACCGCAGTGTGTGATGAAGATCGACATATCCAAGGCTTTCGACTCTGTTCAATGGGCTTTTCTCCTCCAAATTCTAGGGGTGCTCCAGAGAGATTCATCCACTGGATCAAGCTGTGTGTCACCACTCCATCCTTCTCGGTGCAGGTAAATGGTGACCTCGCAGGGTACTTTCAAAGCTCTAGAGGGCTGCGACAGGGGTGTTCGCTCTCCCCCTATCTATTTGTGATGTGTATGGATGTGCTCTCTCGGAAAATAGATAAAGCAGTACAAGAAAAGAAGTTCAGATATCATTCTCACTGCAAAGCTCTCTCCCTCAGCTCACCCATTTGTGCTTTGCAGATGACCTGATGGTGTTCGTGGAAGGTTCAAAAGAATCAATTGAAGGCGCTCTCAAGGTTTTTGATCAGTTTGCGGAATGGTCAGGGCTCTGTATCAGTCTTGAGAAGTCCACGATCTTCATGGCGGGAGTTACAGAGCCGGTGAAGTGCGGAATCCTTACAAACTTTCCCTTTGCGGATGGTGAACTCCCTGTGCGTTACTTGGGGCTCCCACTGATGACACATGTTATGCGACAACAAGATTATCTCCCTCTAGTTGAGAAGATTCGAGGCAGAATAAACACTTGGACTAGCCGCTTCCTCTCCTATGCTGGTAGGCTGCAACTGATAAAATCTGTGCTAATGAGTATAGTCAACTTCTGGGCCACTGCATTCAGACTCCCAAGAAGATGTCTGGATGAAATAGAACGACTCTGCTCTGCATTCCTATGGACCGGTCCGGAGCTCAAGTCCACAGGCGCAAAAGTGGCTTGGAAAGAGATCTGTTCCACCAAAAGTGAGGGGGGTTTGGGTATCAGACCGCTCAAAGAAGTTAATATGGTCTATGGTCTAAAGCTTATATGGAGAATGCTCTCAGGGAAATCCCTTTGGGAGACTGGATACAGAATAATTTGCTTAAAAAGAGAAGCTTTTGGGAAGTGAATGGAAAGACTCAAGCAGGGTCTTGGATGTGGAGGAAAATGCTCAAGCTACGGGATGTAGCTAAGTCTTTCTACATGAAGGCTGTAGGTAATGGAAGACACACTTCTTTTTGGTATGATCGCTGGTCAGATTTAGGAGTACTAATGGATGTTCTGGGGGAGAGAGGTTTAAAAGACTTGGGCATTGGAAGAGATGCCACCGTGGGGGATGCTCTTCAGACTTCTCGAAGAAGAACGAGGCATCGCTCAAGCTTGCTGAAAGATATCGAAAGGGCTCTTGACTCCTTTAGAGATCAACTAAACACAGCTGAAGATGATGTTGATATGTGGATACGTTCATCTGGATATAAACCAAAATTCTCTACTCGTGAGACTTGGTTACTTCTTCGCGAGGCGAAGCCGCAGTTCCTATGGTCCAAAGGTATATGGTTCTCGCAGGCTACTCCTAAGTTTGCTTTCATGGCTTGGCTTGCAACTAGGGGAAGACTATCTACTATGGATCGGGTCTCTCAATGGAGTCAAGGCATTGACACAATCTGTGTATTATGCAAGAACACTCCTGAATCCCGGAACCATCTTTTCTTTGAGTGCTCTTTCTCAACGCAAGTGTGGGAGCACCTAGTAAAAGGCATTTTGCAGAACTCATACACTACATAATGGTCAGGTATTGCGGAATTGCTTATTGATCAGCATCTGGAGAAATACAGGCTGTTCTGCACTCGCTATGCTTTCCAAGCCGCTGTCTATGCGATATGGAGAGAACGCAACAGACGTCAACATGGAGAACCACCTACACCCCCCAAGCTCTGATGAAGATGGTTGATAAAGGTATGAGAAACAAACTTAGATTGATGAAACTACATGGAGGGAAGGGTTTTGAAGGCATTTTGCAGTTTTGGTTTGCCACAAGAGTATAAATAAAGTGCAGGTTAGGAGTAGTAAAGAGTAGTTGATTTCCATTCATAAGCATAGGATGCACTTGTTGTAAAGAGGTCTTTTTGATGAATAAAATTTAACATTCATTCAAAAAAAAAAAATGTGCTAACCAAATGATGGTAGAGGGGTAATATTTTGGGGCTTGGTGTGTATCCACATCAGTTTTGGGTTCGATTCCTTCTATGAACTAAATTATCACTATTTGGCCAATCTAGGCTTGGGCTTGGGTCCAAGTGGTTTACATGGTAGATCGTAATAGGCGATCGGTTCACTCTATGTCAATTGTCAGAAGGTATTCATACTCGGGTCAGGCAGTGTAGTACGCTTTATGGTTAGTACATTCTGTAGCACTAAATGCGTTCCTCCCATGGCCGATCGGATAGCCGATAGGATTTATCAAAAAAGGGAAAATGTGATTAGATATCTGTTTTGGAACTTTGGAAAAACGTAGAACTTTCTTGCCATGAAGAAGCAGTCTGTTTCGGCTCCACGTGGTCTGTTAGATCACAGTATGTTTTGACATTAATGCAAACAACATCCTGAGGACAAGACCACCAGCCGAATGAACAAGATCACCATCACCAATGAAGAGGGTATTGAACAAAATTTTTATACAGAGCTCTGATAAATTTCATGCCCGATCATTGGGATGTGATCAAGGTGCATTTGCACTGAACCCATTTATTTTTGCAAATTTTTAGTTAAAGATTTAAGATCTTTTTTCAAAAAAATTAAGGTGATGTTTTTAAAGATTATTAATATCTATACTATTAAAACATAATTTCTCATGGATTCTACCTTTTGTTTTTAGAGAAAATTACAAAGCTATATCACTGATTTTTTCTTTAATTTAATAAATAAATAAAGAATATTCCAAAAAAATTCAAACGTATTACCCTAAACATTTTATTTCCAAAACATAAACACATAAATGTATTGTGGGTCCATATCAATTATATACCTAAGGTAAAGGCTTTTCCTTTTGTGTCAGAATGTTGGAGAATCTTTTTGGTTAACACATAACTTTTTTTGACAAAACATATTTTGGTTGTTAATTAAATATAAATATAAATATTTGATCTTTTAATCTTATAAAATAATTGAAACTAAGAAGTGAACTAATATTTTTCACAAAAATAATAGTTAGGTAACTTAAAAAGATTAATATATTAAAATTAAAAATTAATATATTAATTTTTAAAAAAAATTAATATATTAAAATTATAAAAAGTTCAGTTCTTCAAAGTTAATTTATATGAAGATAAAATTACAACTTTTTAAATCATTTTCAACATCTATGAATATTTTAAAAACATAAATAATGAACAAAAATATAATTGTATTAGACAATCAGATACCAAATACATAATCTTATACTTACAATTTTTTTTTTTTAATATATTTTACAATCTAGTTACTCAATAAGTTAAAATTGTACAGGGCCCAGTAAAATATTGAGCCGAGCCTGCTGATAATATGTAGAGAAAAAAAAAAAGAGATTACACTGCTTTAGGTGATGTAGAATTATGTGGAATCACAAATAAAGTATAAACACTCTAAAACCGAGCTCATGCTCTAGGAGAGTACAGCAGCAAAACAAAAGATTCTGGAATATGAGGACTTTACGATAGAATAAGAGTTTGAGACGAATCTCGAAGAATGGAAAGTATAAGAGAAGAATGATAAGAACAACCTCTACAAAACTTCCTTGTAATCTTTTCTATTAGAACTGACTATGAATGTCTCCATTAGAGATGACAATTGGGTTGTACCGACCCGCCTTGTCCCGCCCCTGCCGCGGTACACAGTCAATGCGGGTCTTGGCGGTACAGGCCCGCGCGGGATGCGGTCACTAGAAGTGTTGCCCAATCCCGGCCCGCGACTTGCACAAGCATTGGGTGTGTCAAAGCCAGCCAAGTCTATGTTTTCTCACCTGCACAAGCCAGCATCAAACTCTCACCGACATTACTAACAAGTCTTATCAAACTAAACGATCAAGAGCAAGCAACCATATGTAAGAGACGTACCTTGTTTTAGATGGCTCAGTGACTTGTAATACTGCAGCAAACTTATCTTTAGTTTCCTAAGTCAGCTTCACATGTAAAACACTCTCTTTATCTTCGGTGGAAGAGCCAGAGTCAAACAAAGCTCTACTACATACAAAAAAGAGATCTATGTAAGAACACAAGTATATACTAGTAACCTAGTTATTGTTATTATCATAGAAACTCAATGTAACATGTTCAAATAAAACACCTTGTCAACGGTCTGTTTTCATACCTAAATTTTATCAGCTCTTATCATAAGCAATGGAGACGACAAAAAAAAAATAGAACATAGACTAACCTGAGGTCCTTAAGCTTATAGATTGGAATGCAAGTGTCATTTGCATTCTCATATCATTCTCCTCCTTGATCGTAATACAATCCTCCAGTAATCACATGTCATTATAAAGAAAAGGTTTTAGAAAATTTATGACTTAAGTCACTTGAGTTTATACGATCAGAACATTAAGAAACAACTGCCATGAGGATAACAAGCAACAGTGCCTAGTTTAATTTTACAGGAACATACTTCTGACTTCAATAACAAGACAAAGAAGGGAACTTTATAACATACAACTACACACAAGAACAACAATGCCAACATGAAAAATGCATATTAGCAAACATTGACTTGATGATAACAACAAGAACAGCTTAAACACCCCAAGTATTGTAGATAAGAAGCTGTTTGTTAAGAGACAACAACGAGACAAAATAACTTACATGATTGCTCAATGTGTAGCCGCTTGATAAGAGACAAAAGAGACCCCATATTTTGTTTTTCTTTCACTGAAAATCATGTAATCGACGACAAAGAGTTAGACCAATTTTTTTTATCTTTCCTTACAAATTAAATCACAATAACGAGCTAAAGAACATGTAAACACAATTTTTTCCTTACCTGAGTCCATCGTTCTTGAATCGTGGGTAAAGAGGAGATGAAGAAAGAAGATGAAACCGAGAAAAGACTCTTCCTTGATTAAACGAGGATACGAAGAACATGCATGGCGAAGTTGCGACAAATAGATCAAATAAAAAAGAAGCCGGAAGAGATCGCCTTTGTACTCGCCGGAAGAGATCGCCATTTCTTTGTTTCATTTGTCGGCCAGAGCTCGAGAGTCAAGGTGACGATGTCTGTGCGGATCCCCGCGCGTCCCGCGGGATACACCGAACCCATCCCGCTTCTGGCCCAAACCCGCACAAGCTCATCCCGCGAGGCCCGCTGTAAAATCGGGCCTGAATCTTAGTGACCAATCCCGTCTCGCAGCAAGTCCAAACGGGCTGGATCCGCGGGCAGGTTCAAATTTTGCCATCTCTAGTTTTAGTTGAGCTTTTTACTCTAGTTTTAGTTGAGTTTTTTAAGTGTTGAAATGTTTAAGTGTATTCAATTGCATAAATTGAGAAAACATTTAATTCTGTCCAACAATCATATTCTAACAAAATAAGTTATATTCTTTTCCTTTCAAAAAAAATTCTTAAAAAATATTTTTTATTTTAATTAAGAGTAAATAGTAATATTCATTCGGTTAAGGATTGGTTCGAGTTCGATGGTTATTTCCGATCGGATAAACGTCGTCGTGTGAAGATGTGTATTTTTTTTGAGAATTTTTACTCCTTACGCACCAAATATCCCCTATTTGCACTCCATACACTATATTCCTCCAATTTTTTTTCCCCAATCATTACTATTTTCTCCATATTCTATGGTATCTCACCCTTTTTGGTATATTCAGCAAATTTGTTCTTTTTTTTTTTCCCTTACGGCCAAATTTTCAACTCTAACCTCACTACCTTGCTCGTCCGTCTGCAATGGAAGCAGCGAGATTCATCAACCAAATTCAAATCACGAAAAATCCTAATCGCAGATTCTCTCGTCCTCCCCTCGATTTCCCGCGCTTTGTCAGAGCTTCTTCGTCTTCAACCTCACAGGTTCCCCTTCTTCCTTTTGCTGTCTCACTCTCTCTCTTATCTTCTGGTTTTGGGGGTCAGCAGGAGCCGAAAAGCTACAGAGGTCCGAAACCGAGCAAGAACTTGGTGGCTGATTTCGTTTCCAGAAACGACGACTCGGTCAGGAGCTTGCCCATCTACGTCGGAGGCGCTTCCCTCTTGGCCGTTCTCTTCAATCGCGCTGTTTCCGGTATCGCTCCTGTAGCCGATGCTAGCAGGTAATAATCTCTTAGCTCCGGTTCGGTTACTTAAGAGCATCTCCAACCCAACTCCATAATTTATTGCAAAATGAAGTGTAATTTACTGCAAAATGGGTGGTAAATCGAGGGATTTTGTTTGTTCATTACTCCATTTCCCACTCCATTTTGCAATAAATTTGCAGTAAATTATGGAGTCGAGTTGGAGATCCTCTAACACACTGAATTAATTTGCTCATTTGGTGGGATTTGTAATTCGCAGCTCACAGTCAAGAGCGGATCTACTGGCGCTTGGTTTGGCTGTAACCAATTTATTGACCGGTTTAGTCTGGTTATCGATCCGACCGAAGACCATAACACCGGTGGAACCTGAAGGTGTGGACTGCAAAGTTTTGGAACCCAATCTTCCTGCATCAATACTCTCCGAGTTGTTATGGTACTCTCTCTCTCTCTCCTTTGTGTAAAGATGAATGCACAGCACACTACTAAGGGAAAGATAAATCTGACTCATTTGATCTGTGTTTCAGGGCTTGGGAATCTATTAAGGTGGCAACATGTTGTAAGTCTCTGGTTATTGTCTACAATGGCATTTGCCTTCTTCAAATCGGGATGGCTGCTAAATCTCCGGATGCCAACAAAGCAGTCCTTGTCAACACTGATAAGCTGATGACAGGATCGGTTTACCAAGGGGTATTCAAATCCAAAGCACGTCAGTAGAGTACCAACTTTCACTTTATATTTTCCGATTTTTATCTAACTAATAAGAAAAAATAAATAATGATTTTGTCTTGTCAGAAAGTTACTTGGCAAATCTTTCTCTATATCCTGGGAGATCAGAGCTACCATTTCTGCCTCCAAATACACAGGTATCCTGAGAATTGTACTTAATAGGTTGTGAGAATGTGTGACAATATATATATATATTGGTTTTCTATCTGTTAGGCGGTGATTTTGCAGCCGCTTGGTGATAAAGGAATCGCAGTTATTGGCGGAAATACGATCAGAGGCTTCACGTCTTCAGACCAGGCTAGTAAAACTTTCACTTCTTGTAGCTTAGAAAAACTAATAGGACAAGTAAAAAGAGTTGGTTTGTTGTTCATCATGTTTAGGCATGGATTTCTTCAATTGGGGAGAAGCTAGATGCGACACTGGGGAGATGTTTTCTTGATTCCGATGAGATTTCCCAAGAAACAGATCGGTAAAGGTAACAGAAAGTTGAAAACAATGCAAAGAACTTTGATCATGTGTTTACACAAAGTGGAAATGTAAAAATAGATTCAAGAAATCATGAACTAAACACTTATAATTCATCAGCTTAGAGTTATGTATAAACCAATAAAAACTTCTTCACGAGCCCAACTATGAAGTGTGTTCTCAGGTATAATGAAGGCTTTTGGAACCTTTTTTCTTCAATTCTGTAGATGGGCATTTCGTTTGTGGGTGCCGTTTTGTGTTATGGTGCGAGACACTAACAAATCAGTGGAGAGTACACTGAATGATGTCTCTAGACAACGCACTCGTCTCCCCAGCGACTGCATTTCGTTCTGGGAGCTCTCCATGAATCGCTGAAAGAGATCTACCAGACTAGACTGTTGTTTTTCGATCTGAGTGATCTGGTTTCTGATCAGAGACAATTCTTCTTCTGCATTCTTTGTCTGAGAAGAACTACTACTCTCCTCTTCTTCATCACTACTCTGAACAACAGCAACAACTTGTGACTTATTAGATCTATTCTCTTTGACCTTTGGCTTAGCCGGAAACAGAACTCTTCTAGTCCCCGATGGCCGCTTCTCTTTCGACTCCGCAGCTTCATCATCATTTAACTTTGAGCTTGTTGGTACGTTTGGATTATTTTCTTTGCTTTTCAATGTGTTGATTCCTTTTCCTGTAGAAACTGATTTGGAGAGGGAAGATGAGTCTGGAGAATCATCTCCAAGTTGCTTCCATAAACTCAACGTATGATTCATCGTCTCCCTAACAAGCTTAACCTTATCAAATCTTCTGCTCTCAAGAAGAGCAAGACATGCCTTCTTATACAAAGGAGCTAACTCTTCTTCAGCCGTAGCTACTCTAGCCACGGCCTCCGCAGCAGCTTTCCTCGCATGCCAATCATCGCTGCTTAGAAACTCCAACACGTTAGGTAAAAGCCAATCCAGAACCGCCTTGTCGCTGTTTCTGCCTCCAATGGCGCCGATTACGCTTCCTATGGCTCCTAGAAGTTCAGGTTTCGCCTTGAAACCTTCCGATTTGAGCAACTTCCCGATCTTCGGAAGCGCTTTTTGCAACTGCTCGACATCAGGATCATCAGCCGCGTCTATAGCCGCCGCAAGGCACACCGCGGCTCCTATCTGCGCGTTGGCATCGCAGTCGTGGATCAAGGCTTCGATCATTGGTCCGGCGAGGACAGAGAAGGGCAGTTCGGTGATGTTGGTGGTCATATCCACGGAAGCGGTTGCGCAAGCGGCGCGGACGGAGGAATCAGGATCGCGGAGACGGCGGAGGATAGTGGAGACCATCTTCGGGAGGTGAGGAGCGAGGGAGTCTCCATGGGAACGAGAGAGTAAGGAGATGAGCGAGACGCAGTGTTTCCTAACTGGAGATTTCGCTGAAGAGTCTGTGGTTTGGAGACAGTTTATGAAGAGGGAGAAGGCCTCCGGTGAGAGGTTGAGAGCGATTGAGTCGAGCTCTGCGGCGGCTAGAGATTGAGTGTCGCGATCGGACAGACGGTTGAGACAGGCGATGACTCGCTGCTTGAGATCAGTAACCGTCCTCGGCGGTGAAACAGACGGAGACGAACGCATTTGAACGGAAGGCATAAAGTTTCAAGCAAGAAAAATAGGTAAGGAAATAGATATGGCGGCAGAAAAAAAAAAAAAATGGGCAATGAAGATGAAAGTTTGGTTAGTACTTGCCTTTTAAACAAGACTCCTCTTTGCCTTGCCTTTTAAACAAGTCCAATTTTCACCCCCCCCCCCCCTTCCAACCAAATTTTTGTTTTACATTTACTCTATACAAAATTATATTATTATTATTTTAAAATACTCATAAAAATAGATCCCCCAAAAAATTCGTGATAACTCCATAATTTCCTTTTTCGTAAGAAAATTTCAAATATAAATTATCAGACAACTGCTTCTGTTTTTTATTAATGTTTTATTATTACATCAAAATAGATTTCTTTTTAGTATACCAACAAAGATTCCATAACGTGGGCAGGGAATAGTTACGTAAATCTTCTGTGTATTTCTATAATATTATTTGATAAATCAGTTTTTTATGTGTCTCGTTCACGTTAATTCTTACAGAACTACTCTTAATGAATTAACCTATTATTTCAAATTAGCATTATTAAAAATATTTAATAATTTATTCCATTAAAATTTTTGTTTTCCTTTTATATTTTGTTAAATAACATATATAATAAAAAGGAAATATTCATATAATAAAAATGAAAATAATATTTACAAAAACGAAAATAGTTTACTCCAATTTACTTTTTAAATTTTAGTTTCCTTTTTTTATTCTTTTCCAAATAACATATATATAATAAAAAGTGAATGTTCATATATTAAAAAAATGAAAAATACTATTTACAAAAAGGAAAGACAAGTTATTTTATGAAAATATATTTTATATAATGTGATTTCATAAAAAAAAATTCACAAAAAAACAGTTTTGATGTTAAAAAAATAACATCTCTTTTAAACATAATATTAAACAACATAATATATATTAATTAATAAAAATATTCTATTTATGTCAATCATTTTCTTAGATTTTTACAAAAGGTAATTTAAATAACATATACTAAAATATCATTGATGAACTAAAAATATTTTATAATTGATACGATTGAGATGTTTATTCAATTTTACATAATTTCTGTTTGTTAAACTTTTAACTATGAGTTTTCAAAATTTTACAAATCTACAAATATCAAATTATACAAAAGAATTTACAGAATTATATATATATTTAAGATAAAAAGCTGAACTAACGAAATCAATTAAATCAAATTTAGTTTAACTAGAATCAAAACTAATTGTGCTTCGAATTGAAGAAATATGTGTAATTTAATATTATCCACAAATAAGTAATTTAAACAATCTATATTTTTAAGTCAAAGACCAAAATATAAATGTAAAAATAAAACTTAATCAAAATATTAATCTATATTAGCACAAAAAATACTACGGTTAAATTTGGAGAATTAAATACAATTCAATATACCAAACTAATAATCACATCATCGACTATATATGTTATATATTCAAATTATATGTCTAATTAAAATAATATAATGTTATATAAAATAAATCATACATATAAATTAAAATTAAAATATTAATAAAGATAATATATTATTTGTATATATTTATATCCGTGCATGAGCGCGAGAAAATCACCTAGTTAAAATTAATGATGGGGAAATGTTGGGGACTTCATTAATTTCAAATAACTATTATACAGTTGCGACTAATGTTTTAGGATAATTTTCTGTTTATTTATCTGATTGCAGATCAGAACTTTAAACCTGAATTGGTTTACTGAGGATCAGTAAATGCAAACGTGATTCAAATATTTCACCCAAAAAAACGTGATTCAAATATCAAAGTTTGCAAGAAAACAGAAATGTATGAAAAATAAAACATCCTTTTTCTATTGTTTGGACAAAAATAAATATATAATAAAGTGTAAGTTGTAACAAAGAGGTTTTTTTTTTCACATTAATCTAATCTAACATGTATCTTCATTTAGACTCTTAAGAGCACCCACATTAGTGAACTTATGGGGGGGTTCACACAGATTCCAAAAAAAAAATATATAATAAAATAATGAATAGTGATGAACTTGTCTCTCTCCACTTCTTCTCAGTGAATCGGGTTCATCACTGTAGCGCGGGCCCCACGGCACGTGGCGGTCCGCGATTGGTCCGTTTAATTTTTTTTTTTTTTTTTTAAACAAAAATCAAACAGAAAAAAAATATAATAAAAAAATACTTTGTGAACCCTTTTCATGGGGTTCACTAATGGGTGCTCTTAAGGATTGAACCATGTCATATAGCACCACTATCATCAGTGCCTTAAATGTCAAATATTTTGATAGAGAACATAACCAGAGTAAACCAATAAGATCGGGTTAACAACCTAAATGAGTGGAATTGTATTACCCTCTTTTTCCCGTTTACCTGTTTCCTAAGATCCACAATTGATCCCACTTTCCTTTTTTCTTTGTGTGTATTGAAATCACAAGTTATTATACTTAGAATTCATTTGGAGAAAGGTTACAGAGAATCTAGATTGGGACATCTGTCATATCAACGAAAAATAAAACTAAGATTAGGCGGCAATTTACTATTTTATTACAAGCAAAAGACGGAAAATATACCCACAGTGTTGTTTACACATGAGCTGATGAGCCAGTCAAGCAAACACGGTTTCTTCCTTAAGTCTTCCACGTAATATAACGTGAAAGGGGATTATTGTGGTTTCATATAGTTTCCTACTATTATTCTTTTCAAGAAAAAGGCTGTACATTGATAAATTCTTAACTTTAATATTTATATAAAAAAGTTCTTAATTTAGAACCCATTTACAAAATAAAGATCATAATCTAGAATGTGATGGTAGCCATCATGTTTTCCCATATGATGAAAGCGGTTAACGTTTATGGGGGCCATGTTTGTTTCTCATGGCTTACATCTTAAGTACATTTTGAAAAACAAATCTTAGGTTTACCTCATAGGCTCACTGCAAGAAAACGTAGCAGTAACAACGGCGGTTTACGACGAAATTATTTCCTCGTAATTTTACATGGGCTTTACAACGCAATTACGACGAGACATTATTTCGTCGTAAACTCCATGGTAATTTACGACGAAAGGATTTCGTCGTAAAGTCAATGTAAGTTTACGACGAAAGTACGTGGAATGCGAAATAGTTGTAAACGTTACATCGACATTACAACGAATCATGTTACCGTTATATAAAGGTGAAAACGTGCATTCAATGTGCTTTAACTTACCTAAATTCGTTGTAAAGTCGTTGTAAATGTTCCATGTAAAATCCATGTAAAATCCATGTAAAACTTTTCTTGTAAAATCATTGTTATATTTCTCTATATATATATGTCATTTCCCACAACTCTCTTCTTCACAACACACAACTCTCTTCCTCTCGAACCTGATGGCGTTTAGACTATGTTCCTCATTCAGCCACCAATTACTATTTCGAAGATGACGATAAGGAACATGAGTCATTCGTCTGTCTGCCAATTCAGTGGAGCGACAAGGAGAAGTGGACGGAAGTGCAGTTGGTTTATACTTGAAAGGAACCTCCAACCATCGTCAAAGGTTCCTCTCAAGTACAAACCAGCTGCACTTCCGTCCACTTTCTCCTTGTCATTCCACTGAATTGGCAGACAGACGAACGACACAGGTTCCTTATCGTCGTCTTAGAAATAGTAACTGGTGGCTTAACAACGCAATTACGACGAAACCAACGAAACCAAATTTCGTCGTAAACGCCATGTAATATTACGACGCAAGTACGTCGAAAAGTAAACTTTACATCGACATTACAACGAATCATGTTACCGTTATATTTAGGTGAAAACGTGTATTCAATGTGCTTTAACTTACCTAATTTCGTCGTAAATTCGTTGTAAATAATATGTTAAAACCATGTAAAATCCATGTAAAATATTCCTTGTAAAATCGTTGTTATTTTTCAACTACCTAACTCGAAAATTTCTCTATATATATGTCATTTCCCACAACTCTCTTCCTCACAACACACAAACGGGAGAAAAAAAATCCGAAAAAAAATCAGAAAAAAAAAGATTTGAAAAAAAAATCTAAGAAAAAATGGCCGGTGGCGGTAGTATTTACGAGTTACGGAGTTGGATGTATTTGCACAAAGATTCCGACGGGAGGGTGACAAACGCATTTCTGAGCGGGCTAGAGACATTCATGCACCAGGCGGGCTGTACACCGATCACACAGGAAAGCGGTAAGATGTTCTGCCCCTGTCGGAAATGCAAGAATTCAAAATTTGCACGTAGTGAAACTGTATGGAAGCATTTAGTAAACAGAGGATTTACACCACAGTACTACATTTGGTATCAACATGGAGAGGGTTATGGGGGAAATGAAGCTAGTAGTAGTAATAATAATTTTGAGGATGGTCATCATAGTGAAGAACCGAATCATTTGCATAATGGATATAATTATCATCAAGATCATGAGCAGATGGTAGATCATGATAGGGTTCAAGATATGATTAGTGATGCATTTTTAGAAACAACTACAACAATAGCTGATGGAACTGGAAATGTAGAAGAACCTAATTTGGATGCAAAAAGGTTTTATGAAATGCTAGATGCTGCAAATCAACCAATCTACACTGGTTGTAGAGAAGGTCTCTCTAAATTGTCTCTAGCAGCTAGGATGATGAATATTAAAACGGATCATAATTTACCTGAGAATTGCATGGATGCATGGGCGGAGTTGTTTAAAGAGTATTTGCCAGAAGACAACGTGTCTGCTGAATCTTATTATGAGATTCAGAAATTGGTTTATAGTCTTGGGTTGCCTTCGGAGATGATTGATGTTTGCATCGACAACTGCATGATCTACTGGAAAGAAGATGACAAGTTAGAAGAGTGTCGATTCTGCAAAAAACCACGATTCAAACCGCAAGGCCGTGGGAGGAATAGGGTACCGTACCAAAGGATGTGGTACCTACCAATTACAGACAGATTGAAAAGATTATATCAATCTGAGAGGACTGCTGCATCGATGAGGTGGCATGCGGAACATGTCCAGAGAGATGGTGAGGTTGCACATCCATCAGACGCAAGAGCGTGGAAACATTTCAACAAGGTACACGCAGATTTTGCTACAAATATTCGGAATGTCTATCTTGGGTTATGCACCGATGGATTTTCTCCATTTGGAATGTCTGGTAGACAATATTCTTTGTGGCCAGTCATTCTTACGCCGTACAATTTACCGCCGGATATGTGCATGGAACAAGAATTTCTATTTTTGACCATATTAATCCCTGGGCCGAAGCATCCAAAACGGTCTCTTGATGTTTTTCTTCAACCGTTGATAGAAGAGCTAAAGCAATTGTGGTCAGAAGGGGTGTGGACGTACGATTGTTCCTTGAAAAACAATTTTACGATGCGAGCAGTTCTGCTGTGGACGATAAGTGATTTCCCTGCTTATGGGATGTTGTCTGGCTGGACAACACATGGAAGATTATCTTGTCCATATTGTCTTGGATCGACGGATGCTTTTCAACTGAAGAATGGTAGGAAGAGTTGTTGGTTTGACTGTCATCGTCGCTTTCTTCCACTTGCCCATCCGTACAGAAGAAATAAGACATTGTTTCGGCACAAAAAAATTGTCAGAGACGGTCCTCCTCCATATCTCACCGGCCAGCAGATCGAAGCAGACATTGATTATTACGGAGCTCAGGAAACAGTTAAAGTTGGAGGAAATTGGCATGTTCCTGGAAATATGCCTGATGGATATGGTGTGTCTCACAATTGGCATAAGAAGAGTATATTTTGGGAGCTACCCTATTGGAAGGATCTTCTCTTACGCCACAATCTGGATGTCATGCATATTGAGAAGAACTTTTTTGAGAACATCATGAATACATTACTTAACGTCCCTGGGAAGACAAAAGATAACAAAAAGTCAAGGATGGACTTACCTGATATTTGCTCAAGAAGTGAGTTACATATCAAGAGCAATGGAAACGTTCCTGTTCCCATCTTCCGGTTGTCATCAGAAGCCAAAACAACCTTGTTTGACTGGGTTGCATCAGAAGTTAAGTTTCCTGATGGTTATGTTTCAAATCTGTCAAAATGTGTTGAACGAGGTCAAAAGTTCTCCGGAATGAAGAGTCATGATTGTCATGTGTTTATGCAACGACTTCTTCCATTTGCTTTTGCCGAGCTCCTTCCAGCAAATGTCCATGAAGCACTTGCAGGTAATTATAAAACGTTAATATATATACATATGTTATGAAATGTTATTAATTTGATTACTTTTGCAATATACAGCCATCGGCGCTTTTTTCAGAGATCTCAGCACACGTACGTTCAAGGAAGAAGTCATCGAACAACTTCATCATAACATTCCGATCATATTGTGCAACCTGGAGAAGATATTTCCTCCTTCATTTTTTGACGTCATGGAGCATCTAGTTGTCCACCTACCATATGAAGCATTGCTTCGTGGACCTGTTCACAACGGATGGATGTATCCGTATGAGCGACAGATGAAACATTTGAAGGGGAAAGCAAGAAATCTTGCAAAGGTGGAAGGTTCAATAGTTGCGGGAAGTTTGACAGCCGAAACATCTAACTTCACATCATACTACTTTGCTCCAACTGTTCGTACGAGGAAAAGAGTTCCTAGAAGATATGATGATGGTGGAGTACCGACATCATATCCAATTGATGGTGTTCCTGACATTTTCTGCGAAATTGCAAGGTTTGGTGGTAAAACGAAAGAAGTATGGTGGTCATGTGAAGAGGATAAACATAGTGCCCACACTTATATTCTGCTCAACTGCGAGGATGCAATGACCCGTTACTTTGAAAGGTAAATATTTTTGTGAATGTTAATTATATGAATTGCAGTTAATTATGTATGACTTGATTATTTGTTTAATTTGCAGCATGTTTGTATCTCAAGTTGAAGAAGCAATACCAGGAATATCTGCAACTGATGTGGAGACACGTAAAGATAAGCACTTTGTCAAGTGGTTAAAATCACAGGTACGTAATATATCTCATACATTGATTAATTAAGTAAGTGTTTTGATACTTCAATATTAATTAAGAATAACTGCTTTTTGCAGGTTGATTACGACGATCCTTATTATCCCGTATGGTTTCACGAATTGGTTCAAGGTCCAGTTGCAAAGGTCACCACATCACCTATGTATTTCACACGAGGATTTACCTTTCACACATACGAGTATGGGAGACATCGGGCAACGAGTAACTACGGAATATGTGTGAAAGGTGAAACAGACTTTTACGGGATCTTGCAGGAGATTATTGAAGTGGAATTTCCGGGGTTATTGAAGCTAAAATGCGTCCTCTTCAAATGTGAATGGTTCGATCCTGTTGTGAACCGAGGGATTCGGTATAACAAATTTGGTGTTGTGGATGTCAATTTTGGGAGAAGATACAACAAATTTGAGCCTTTCATTTTAGCTTCACAAGCCGAGCAAGTAAGCTTCCTTCCTTATCCTCGGCTTCGAACTTCCGGGATAAACTGGTTAGCTGCTATCAAAATTACACCTCGTGGACGCATTGTCGCTGGAGAAGAACCGCCCTTGCAAGAAGAAGACGCTATCAATGAAGTTGAGGTACCAGAACAACCAACTGATGAAATCCTTTTGATCGACCCGCAAAACTTTCAATATGAAGATATTCCCGAAGATGCGACAGATGAAGCACGTGAAGACGAGTTCGAGAGAAGCGACGATGATGATTGTAATGATAGTGATGAGAACGAAAACGATTTAGAGTGATGTAATATTGATGAGAACGAAAACGATTTAGAGTGATGTAATATATGTCTCTGATGTTGTATTTCTCTATTGTAACGTATGTTTAAAGAAATATTGTTTTTTTACCATCCTAATGTATGTGTAACAAATGTTGTTTTATATAATATGTATTTGTGTTAATTTTAAAAAAATTATTTGGAGTTTTAGGGTTTTAGAGTTTAAGTTGGAGAAAGAGCACAAAGTAGTAGAGAAGAAGAGATATGATGTTAGATGATATGTGACTTTGGGGTTTAGGGATTTCATTCTCGGTGTTTAGGGTTAAGCGTTGTAAAATCGTCGTAAACCGATTTTTCGACGTAATTTCGTCGTAAATGGAAAAACGCGGGCCTGGTAACTTCGTCGTAAACGTGGGCCTTGTAAATTCGTCGTAAACCAATGTTTCGACGTAATTTCGTCGTAAATCGAAAAACACGGGCCTGGTAACTTCGTCGTAAATGGAAAAACACGGGCCTGGTAACTTCGTCGTAATGTTACGAGGAAGTTACGAGGAAACCGTTTTTATATATATGGCACTGCTCGTATCTTCCTCCCTAACTCCTCTCCCCTCTAAGGTAACTTTCTCTCTCTATCTTTTTTTTTTTTTTTTTTAGTTTAGGTTGTTAGTTTAGGTGATTAGTTTAGGGAATTAGTTTAGGTGATTAGTTAACGGAATTAGTTTAGATGATTAGTTTAGAAAATTATTTTAAACAATTCGTTTAGGATATATATTAATTTAATTTTTTTAAATTTTCTAGATGGCTCCTAGACCGAGACCAGCAGCTCCTGCACCTACGTATGCGGATTTGTTTGGCGATGGATCTTCCTCTAGCGGTCCATCGTCTTCTTCCGGGACAGTTCCAGACTCTCACACATCTCGGAGAGTTCCTTCGACCCCTCCTCCTCTTCCATCTCAGATGCCTCCCCCACGAGCTCCACCTGTCGCCCCGGATCAGCCTGCCCCACCGGCTGCAGTTCATCCCGATTTGCGGGTGCCAGCTCATGCACCATTCGCAAGATACACCGTCGAGGATTTGCTTGCCCAGCCCGGACGAGAGGGTTTACACGTTCTGGACCCCGATAGACCCCCGGGTACTTATTGGTAAGTACATAAAATTATTAATTTTAAATTTAAAATCTTTGATCAATTTTTTTAACAAATTTGTTATATTTGCAGGTTTGGGGCTAACAACCGTGTTAGCCGGAGCGTTTCAGAGACGATGAAGGGATATTATGACGGCCCTTATCCCAACTGGACCATGACTCCCGATCACGTCAAGACGACGTGGTTTAAATGTTTTGCGGTAATTATATTTACATATTATTAATATTTATATTGTTAATTAAATAATTATTATTTTTTTTTTCTAATCTTTTAAAATGTTTGTTTTTTCAGCAAAGGTGGAACTGGTCCGTAGGAATCACCGAGAGGGTGAAGAGCGAATTTATTGCAAAGGCGAAAACTCGTCTTTGCAACACCGTCTCCGATTGGAAGGACAAGTGGGAGATTTACGGCTATGAGGGGAAGCCGAGCGGGGTCACAAAGGAAGCATGGGATGGCCTCATCACCTATTGGAACGAACCCAGCTCCATCCGCAAAGCCAACTCCTGCTCCGCTTCCCGAAGAACGAGGGATAAAGATGGCCATTTGCCCATGGTTCATAGATCCGGCCAAAAACCCCATGCCGGAATTCGTCTCGAAGCTGTAAGTTTTATTTAAATTTATAATTTTCATTATTTTAAACTTGTATTTATTAATTATATTTAATTTATTTATTATTGTTGTTTATTAGTTGGAGAAGACGGGAGTTTTGCCATCTCTCTCGGACTTATTCAAGATGACTCACGCCTCACCAGATGGGGTTTTTGTGGATCCTGCATCCGAGAAACTCTTCAACGCTGTGGCGTCTCGGGTTGAAGAGCAAGAGACGCAACTTACCCAACAGTCTGCAGATGGATTACCCGTCAAGTTGTCAACCGTAGAGGTCGACCGGATCTTCGAGGAGGTAAAATTTAATAATTTTAATTTTTTTTCTTTATTTTATTATTAACTCTAAATACGGTTTTATATATATACATATAGGTGGCTCCTAGAAAGAAGGGAAGGACGGTTGGAATAGGTTCCGTTAACGAAGTTGCAAGGGCGACTTCGTCATACTATTCGAGACGGGACCAGGACAACGACCGGATGCAGGCTCGCATGGATACCCAGCAGCAGCGTTTGGACTCTCTCGAGGGTTTGCTGGATGTGATGGCGGTGGGAAATCCAACTTTGCAGAGAGCTTTGGCGGAGAGACGAGCAGCTCTCGGGATGAGCCAGCCGGATCCCGAAGCAGGAACGTCTACAGACCCGAACCCCTCAGCCAACTACTTCGATGACCATGATGTTGGCCTTTAGTTTCCTTTTTTAATTTCTTTTGTTTTGTATAAAAAATTTAAATTCTATTTAATTAATGAATTTATAGTTTTAAAAAAAATTATTTGGTTTCATATTTAATTTTATTTCAAATATTTTAAATTTTAAAATTATTGTTTTATAAAATTTATATAATTATTATAATTAATTAATATTTTAAATATGGAGATGTAAATTCGTTGTAAAATTCCACGTTAAGTCCTCGTAACGTTTACGAGGAATTTACATGAAGTCGTTGTAAAGTCCTCGTAAATTTACATCGACTTTACGTGGAAGCCTTACGTGGCTTTTACAACGAACTATTACGAGGTATTTACATCGTCATTTACGAGGGCATTACGACGAATAGTTTCCTTCCGCTTTACGAGGAATTGACTTCCTCGTAAACGTAACTAGGACTTTACGACGAAACCTCCGTTACGACGAGCGTTTAACAACGAAACGCGTATCGATGTTAATTCGTCGTAAAGCCCCTATTACGACGAATTTACAACGAATACCGCCCTCGTAAAAAATATGTTTTCTTGTAGTGGCTGACCTTTAAATTCACATTCCCTAATACCAATCAAAGTGTCATGTAAGATAATTAATTAAAATATTAAATTTATTTAAAAAATTAACTAAAAAAAAATATTGCTAATTTTACGCCGCTAATTAACCGTAAACCCTAAATCTTAAATTCTAAACCCTAACCTTAAATCCTAATAATCCAAACCCTATACCCTAAACTCAAATTTTGTACTCTAAATCCAATTTTATACTCTAAACCCAAACGTATACCCTAAACCAAACATAAACTTAAAACCCAAAACCGTAAAACCCTAAACCCCAAAGCCCTAACCAAATGCATTAGGTTTGTGGTTTAGGGTTTATGGTGTTCGGTTTGTTTGTATATGATTTGGGTTTAGGTTTATGGTTTGGGGTTTTAGGGTATAAGTTTGGGTTAGAGTTTACAATTTTGGATTTAGAGTACAAAATTTTGAGTTTTTTAGGGTATAGGGTTTGGATTAGGATTTAGGTTAGGGTTTTTATAATTTAAGATTTATGGTTGAATTACGGTTTATTAGCGGCGTTAAATTACAATATTTTTTTTTAGTTTATTTTTAAATAAAATTTAATATTTTTTAATAATTATCTATTGACACTTTGATTGGTATTAGAGGAAGATTTGAATTTTAAAAAGGTTCACCACTACAAGAAAAACATATTTTTTACGAGGGCGGTATTCGTTGTAAATTCGTCGTAATAGGGGCTTTACGACGAATTAACATCGATACGCGTTTCGTTGTTAAACGCTCGTCGTAACGGAGGTTTCGTCGTAAAGTCCTAGTTACGTTTACGAGGAAGTCAATTCCTCGTAAAGCGGAAGGAAACTATTCGTCGTAATGCCCTCGTAAATGACGATGTAAATACCTCGTAATAGTTCGTTGTAAAAGCCACGTAAGGCTTCCACGTAAAGTCGATGTAAATTTTACGAGGACTTTACAACGACTTCATGTAAATTCCTCGTAAACGTTACGAGGACTTAACGTGGAATTTTACAACGAATTTACATCTCCATATTTAAAATATTAATTAATTATAATAATTATATAAATTTTATAAAACAATAATTTTAAAATTTAAAATATTTGAAATAAAATTAAATATGAAACCAAATAATTTTTTTTAAAAACTATAAATTCATTAATTAAATAGAATTTAAATTTTTTATACAAAACAAAAGAAATTAAAAAAGGAAACTAAAGGCCAACATCATGGTCATCGAAGTAGTTGGCTGAGGGGTTCGGGTCTGTAGACGTTCCTGCTTCGGGATCCGGCTGGCTCATCCCGAGAGCTGCTCGTCTCTCCGCCAAAGCTCTCTGCAAAGTTGGATTTCCCACCGCCATCACATCCAGCAAACCCTCGAGAGAGTCCAAACGCTGCTGCTGGGTATCCATGCGAGCCTGCATCCGGTCGTTGTCCTGGTCCCGTCTCGAATAGTATGACGAAGTCGCCCTTGCAACTTCGTTAACGGAACCTATTCCAACCGTCCTTCCCTTCTTTCTAGGAGCCACCTATATGTATATATATAAAACCGTATTTAGAGTTAATAATAAAATAAAGAAAAAAAATTAAAATTATTAAATTTTACCTCCTCGAAGATCCGGTCGACCTCTACGGTTGACAACTTGACGGGTAATCCATCTGCAGACTGTTGGGTAAGTTGCGTCTCTTGCTCTTCAACCCGAGACGCCACAGCGTTGAAGAGTTTCTCGGATGCAGGATCCACAAAACCCCATCTGGTGAGGCGTGAGTCATCTTGAATAAGTCCGAGAGAGATGGCAAAACTCCCGTCTTCTCCAACTAATAAACAACAATAATAAATAAATTAAATATAATTAATAAATACAAGTTTAAAATAATGAAAATTATAAATTTAAATAAAACTTACAGCTTCGAGACGAATTCCGGCATGGGGTTTTTGGCCGGATCTATGAACCATGGGCAAATGGCCATCTTTATCCCTCGTTCTTCGGGAAGCGGAGCAGGAGTTGGCTTTGCGGATGGAGCTGGGTTCGTTCCAATAGGTGATGAGGCCATCCCATGCTTCCTTTGTGACCCCGCTCGGCTTCCCCTCATAGCCGTAAATCTCCCACTTGTCCTTCCAATCGGAGACGGTGTTGCAAAGACGAGTTTTCGCCTTTGCAATAAATTCGCTCTTCACCCTCTCGGTGATTCCTACGGACCAGTTCCACCTTTGCTGAAAAAACAAACATTTAAAAGATTAGAAAAAAAAATAATATTATTTAATTAACAATATAAATATTAATAATATGTAAATATAATTACCGCAAAACATTTAAACCACGTCGTCTTGACGTGATCGGGAGTCATGGTCCAGTTGGGATAAGGGCCGTCATAATATCCCTTCATCGTCTCTGAAACGCTCCGGCTAACACGGTTGTTAGCCCCAAACCTGCAAATATAACAAATTTGTTAAAAAAATTGATCAAAGATTTTAAATTTAAAATTAATAATTTTATGTACTTACCAATAAGTACCCGGGGGTCTATCGGGGTCCAGAACGTGTAAACCCTCTCGTCCGGGCTGGGCAAGCAAATCCTCGACGGTGTATCTTGCGAATGGTGCATGAGCTGGCACCCGCAAATCGGGATGAACTGCAGCCGGTGGGGCAGGCTGATCCGGGGCGACAGGTGGAGCTCGTGGGGGAGGCATCTGAGATGGAAGAGGAGGAGGGGTCGAAGGAACTCTCCGAGATGTGTGAGAGTCTGGAACTGTCCCGAAGAAGACGATGGACCGCTAGAGGAAGATCCATCGCCAAACAAATCCGCATACGTAGGTGCAGGAGCTGCTGGTCTCGGTCTAGGAGCCATCTAGAAAATTTAAAAAAATTAAATTAATATATATCCTAAACGAATTGTTTAAAATAATTTTCTAAACTAATCATCTAAACTAATTCCGTTAACTAATCACCTAAACTAATTCCCTAAACTAATCACCTAAACTAACAACCTAAACTATAAAAAAAAAAAAAAAAAGATAGAGAGAGAAAGTTACCTTAGAGGGGAGAGGAGTTAGGGAGGAAGATACGAGCAGTGCTCATATATATAAAAACGGTTTCCTCCTCGTAACTTCCTCGTAACATTACGACGAAGTTACCAGGCCCGTGTTTTTCCATTTACGACGAAGTTACCAGGCCCGGTTTTTCGATTTACGACGAAATTACGTCGAAACATTGGTTTACGACGAATTTACAAGGCCCACGTTTACGACGAAGTTACCAGGCCCGCGTTTTTCCATTTACGACGAAATTACGTCGAAATCGGTTTACGACGATTTTACAACGCTTAACCCTAAACACCGAGAATGAAATCCCTAAACCCCAAAGTCACATATCATCTAACATCATATCTCTTCTTCTCTACTACTTTGTGCTCTTTCCAACTTAAACTCTAAAACCCTAAAACTCCAAATAATTTTTTTAAAATTAACACAAATACATATTATATAAAACAACATTTGTTACACATACATTAGGATGGTAAAAAAACAATATTTCTTTAAACATACGTTACAATAGAGAAATACAACATCAGAGACATATATTACATCACTCTAAATCGTTTTCGTTCTCATCAATATACATCACTCTAAATCGTTTTCGTTCTCATCACTATCATTACAATCATCATCGTCGCTTCTCTCGAACTCGTCTTCACGTGCTTCATCTGTCGCATCTTCGGGAATATCTTCATATTGAAAGTTTTGCGGGTCGATCAAAAGGATTTCATCAGTTGGTTGTTCTGGTACCTCAACTTCATTGATAGCGTCTTCTTCTTGCAAGGGCGGTTCTTCTCCAGCGACAATGCGTCCACGAGGTGTAATTTTGATAGCAGCTAACCAGTTTATCCCGGAAGTTCGAAGCCGAGGATAAGGAAGGAAGCTTACTTGCTCGGCTTGTGAAGCTAAAATGAAAGGCTCAAATTTGTTGTATCTTCTCCCAAAATTGACATCCACAACACCAAATTTGTTATACCGAATCCCTCGGTTCACAACAGGATCGAACCATTCACATTTGAAGAGGACGCATTTTAGCTTCAATAACCCCGGAAATTCCACTTCAATAATCTCCTGCAAGATCCCGTAAAAGTCCGTTTCACCTTTCACACATATTCCGTAGTTACTCGTTGCCCGATGTCTCCCATACTCGTATGTGTGAAAGGTAAATCCTCGTGTGAAATACATAGGTGATGTGGTGACCTTTGCAACTGGACCTTGAACCAATTCGTGAAACCATACGGGATAATAAGGATCGTCGTAATCAACCTGCAAAAGCAGTTATCTTATTAATATATATGAAGTATCAAAACACTTACTTAATTAATCAATGTATGAGATATATTACGTACCTGTGATTTTAACCACTTGACAAAGTGCTTATCTTTACGTGTCTCCACATCAGTTGCAGATATTCCTGGTATTGCTTCTTCAACTTGAGATACAAACATGCTGCAAATTAAACAAATAATCAAGTCATACATAATTAACTGCAATTCATATAATTAACATTCACAAAAATATTTACCTTTCAAAGTAACGGGTCATTGCATCCTCGCAGTTGAGCAGAATATAAGTGTGGGCACTATGTTTATCCTCTTCACATGACCACCATACTTCTTTCGTTTTACCACCAAACCTTGCAATTTCGCAGAAAATGTCAGGAACACCATCAATTGGATATGATGTCGGTACTCCACCATCATCATATCTTCTAGGAACTCTTTTCCTCGTACGAACAGTTGGAGCAAAGTAGTATGATGTGAAGTTAGATGTTTCGGCTGTCAAACTTCCCGCAACTATTGAACCTTCCACCTTTGCAAGATTTCTTGCTTTCCCCTTCAAATGTTTCATCTGTCGCTCATACGGATACATCCATCCGTTGTGAACAGGTCCACGAAGCAATGCTTCATATGGTAGGTGGACAACTAGATGCTCCATGACGTCAAAAAATGAAGGAGGAAATATCTTCTCCAGGTTGCACAATATGATCGGAATGTTATGATGAAGTTGTTCGATGACTTCTTCCTTGAACGTACGTGTGCTGAGATCTCTGAAAAAAGCGCCGATGGCTGTATATTGCAAAAGTAATCAAATTAATAACATTTCATAACATATGTATATATATTAACGTTTTATAATTACCTGCAAGTGCTTCATGGACATTTGCTGGAAGGAGCTCGGCAAAAGCAAATGGAAGAAGTCGTTGCATAAACACATGACAATCATGACTCTTCATTCCGGAGAACTTTTGACCTCGTTCAACACATTTTGACAGATTTGAAACATAACCATCAGGAAACTTAACTTCTGATGCAACCCAGTCAAACAAGTTGTTTTGGCTTCTGATGACAACCGGAAGATGGGAACAGGAACGTTTCCATTGCTCTTGATATGTAACTCACTTCTTGAGCAATATCAGGTAAGTCCATCCTTGACTTTTTGTTATCTTTGTCTTCCCAGGGACGTTAAGTAATGTATTCATGATGTTCTCAAAAAGTTCTTCTCAATATGCATGACATCCAGATTGTGGCGTAAGAGAAGATCCTTCCAATAGGGTAGCTCCCAAAATATACTCTTCTTATGCCAATTGTGAGACACACCATATCCATCAGGCATATTTCCAGGAACATGCCAATTTCCTCCAACTTTAACTGTTTCCTGAGCTCCGTAATAATCAATGTCTGCTTCGATCTGCTGGCCGGTGAGATATGGAGGAGGACCGTCTCTGACAATTTTTTTGTGCCGAAACAATGTCTTATTTCTTCTGTACGGATGGGCAAGTGGAAGAAAGCGACGATGACAGTCAAACCAACAACTCTTCCTACCATTCTTCAGTTGAAAAGCATCCGTCGATCCAAGACAATATGGACAAGATAATCTTCCATGTGTTGTCCAGCCAGACAACATCCCATAAGCAGGGAAATCACTTATCGTCCACAGCAGAACTGCTCGCATCGTAAAATTGTTTTTCAAGGAACAATCGTACGTCCACACCCCTTCTGACCACAATTGCTTTAGCTCTTCTATCAACGGTTGAAGAAAAACATCAAGAGACCGTTTTGGATGCTTCGGCCCAGGGATTAATATGGTCAAAAATAGAAATTCTTGTTCCATGCACATATCCGGCGGTAAATTGTACGGCGTAAGAATGACTGGCCACAAAGAATATTGTCTACCAGACATTCCAAATGGAGAAAATCCATCGGTGCATAACCCAAGATAGACATTCCGAATATTTGTAGCAAAATCTGCGTGTACCTTGTTGAAATGTTTCCACGCTCTTGCGTCTGATGGATGTGCAACCTCACCATCTCTCTGGACATGTTCCGCATGCCACCTCATCGATGCAGCAGTCCTCTCAGATTGATATAATCTTTTCAATCTGTCTGTAATTGGTAGGTACCACATCCTTTGGTACGGTACCCTATTCCTCCACGGCCTTGCGGTTTGAATCGTGGTTTTTTGCAGAATCGACACTCTTCTAACTTGTCATCTTCTTTCCAGTAGATCATGCAGTTGTCGATGCAAACATCAATCATCTCCGAAGGCAACCCAAGACTATAAACCAATTTCTGAATCTCATAATAAGATTCAGCAGACACTTTGTTCTGGCAATACTCTTTAAACAACTCCGCCCATGCATCCATGCAATTTA